>NC_034593.1:115543847-115551662 GCF_900095145.1 Mus pahari | reverse complement strand
AGCAAAAGGAAAACACAAATAGAAAAAAAAAAAAAAAAAAAAAAAAAAAAAAAAAAAAAAAAAAAACATTAAAAAGGAAAAAAAAAAATACTGGAGCAGAATCGTCCAGCTGAACACGAGTAAAGACATAGACTCTAGCTCAAGGTCAGTCTGTGAGTTTGTCAGGAGGGATTCTGTCTGGCAGTGGCTCTATGTCTCTGCAGGCCAATTTTCTCATTCATTGAATGGGAATAGTAATACTTTACCATGAATTACTCTTGCAACTTAAGTGGGATGTATAGTTAAAACACTCGCTAGGTTTCTTTTCTTTTCTTTTTTTTTCTTTTCTTTTTTTTTTTTTTTTTTTGAGACAGGGGGTCTTTGTGCAGCCCTGACTGAACTGGAACTCACTGGGTAGACCAGATTTGGAGACTGGTCTTGAACTCACGGAAATCCTCTTGCTTTTGCCTCTGGAGTTCTGGATTTGAAGGTGTGCACAGCCACGCCCAGCAGCAGCTAATTTTAGAGCCTGAAAGCAGAGTGGCTGTTTAAACTGAAATTTGGGCAATTGCTTAGCCATTTCGGAAGCTTAACTAGTCAGGACCATGCATTTTGCAGAGGTAGCAGACGGGCCTACAGTCCAACTTCTCAAAGCAAACGGGTGCCCTTCGCCTCTTATCTTTAATAGTCTCCTTTTGGCTCTCATGGGGCCATAGAACACTTCTGCTTACCACTGTGAATCGTCCTTAGGACACTGTGGATTTTCTCATTCCCCAAGTTTTACAGGATCTCTCCCTTAAAGGCAGACTTCCTGCCTAGCTGGGCTCCTGGGAGAAAACAAGTCAGTAGCTAAAAGTCCTCCACATCTTCAGGAACACAGGTCTGCTCACCTAGGAGCTGAGCCTGCAACCTCATCTAGGCTTATCTCCCAATAAACAGGAGATTTCTTCAGCGGGGGAAAATAAAATCATTCCCTTCAGGCTCACAGACTTAATCTCGAGGGGATTTCCTGTATCTCTCCTCAGTCTTCCTGACTCCACTCTCCTCAGCTCCCTTTAATGCTACTAATGGAAAACCCGTGCACAGCTGCGGCGGCGAGGCTCAGCTGGCACTCAGAAGCCAGAACAGGAATCTGTGTGTCTCAGTCTTAAGCGAACCGAACCAGGCTGGAATGATGGCTCAGAGGTTAAGAGCACTGACCACTCTGAGGATTTGAGTTCACTATCTCGCAAACCCACTCCAGCTCCAGGGGATGCGATGCCCTCTTCTGGTCTTTGAGAGTATCTGGCATGCACATGTGCGGCCACATGCAGCTGCACATACATGTACACATAAATAAATAAAGTTTTTTTTTTTTTTTTTTTTTTTTTTAAACATCTCATTTAGGTCATGGCAGTCGCAACCCAGTCTGGGGGGAGGGGCGGCAAAGCTGAAATTTAAATACACTGTTGCTTTTTCTTTCGCTGGAAATTATATTTCTTCTGACTCCCGGTATTTCACAGTCAGTCTCTTTACTTCGCTGGAAACTCTGAGACTCTGCTCTGGTTTCTTGTTTGAGACCACGTCCCCATTTCAGCTCTAAATTAGTGACTAGCGACCAGGCCACAGAAACCGGGTGCAGTGGCCGACATCTGGGTCCTGTGTGCTCTACTGATAGCACTCGGGTAGTGAAGGACCAAGATGGAGATCCAGGAATCCAGAGTCACAGTGACTCCGAGGCCAGCCTGCAGTACACAAGATCCCGTCTCTACCTCAGCCCTCGCCAACGAGTTTTGTCAATAAAACACTTAAAGAATGTGTGAGTGGGGCTGGAGAGGTGGCTCTGTGAGGTGATTAAGTGCTTCTCTGGCACGCACAGGGCACCGAATCTCCCCCAGCATCGCAAAAACAGACTGGCAAACAAGTAAGGTGTACCTAGGACCGTAGGTTCTTGTTGGGGAAGACAGACAGCAGACCATGGTGCAGTCTGATTACATTACATGAATGCTCATAGGAGTTAGAACACCTCTGGTCCTGAACTTACAAACTAAGGAAGGGGGCCAGCTTAATAAAGCCAAGAAGCTGAAAAGGTGATTAAGACTGGGTGTGTACACATTTTATTACAGCACATAAAGCATATTTAGAGCCGTGGGTCTTGCCTTGGGGTTAGCAGACAGTTCTCATAGGTCCTGAGTGACTTCTGTTGTATCGGATTCTTGGAATTATATCTTTTCTTCCCTCCACGTTTTGCTAAAAGCCAGGAGATCAAATTCACTTCTTCTTGAAGACTCAGATCAGCTAGGATAATTCCCAAACCAGGTTTGGAAAGTAGCGTTTATTAGGTCTTCGTGGATCCTGGGAGTTTGTAGTATGGAATGGAGACCCTCCATTCTAGTTCCTCTTCTGTTCAGTTGCATAGAGCCTCCAGGCAGCAGGAGCAGGGGTGGTGCTGCCCCCTAGGGGAACTCAGGGGAATGAGCGGCACCTCGAGCTGTCCTGTCTGTGATTTGGGTTAGAATTTACACTCTTGGCTTTCCTGGATTTCCAGCTTGCAGATGAAAATTTCTGGGGTCTAGGCTTCATGGTCACACAATCCATTCTAGTTTCTTCATATGTACAGCCATGCGTGCATTTCCTACTGATTTTATTTCTCCAGAGAACGGAGAATAACCCAATGTTCCTGGATGACTATAGCAGTGTTTACACTAGGTCTTCTCTCCTTTTCTATCAGTGCTGTCTGAAGTAGCAACAGGTAGTTAATTTCTCCCCTCTCACCCCTCTTTCCCTCTCTCCCTCTCTCTTCTCCTCTCCCTTCTTTTCCCTCTGTCAATTTGTCTTCCCATCACCCCCTATCTGACTCAGCCCCTCTGACTTGTGCAGACATAAGGTTGGTTGTGAATGTTTTTTGGTTCTGTGGTCTTTGTCCCTTTCCCAATGGGCAGAACATCAGAAATCACTCTAACTGCCTTCGCTCCTTTCTCCACATCCCTGGTGAATAGATGATACTGAGGGGGATTCCCAGGGAACACGCCGGGGCACCGATCTGGAGGTCTGGAGGGCCCAGGACTGGGAACAGATGGTGGAGAGCTATCCTGGGTTGTTGAGATGTCACGGGAGGAGCATTGGCTGGAGGGACATTGTCTGTGTCTCAGTGTCCTGTTTCCTTTGGAGTTCCTCTTTGCTGATGCCACACGAAGTTGTTTACACCACAGACTTCCGGTAGGATAGCAGCATGGATGCGGCATGGACCCATTCCCAAATGGACAAAACCCTGGGCAGCTTATTGCTTTAGCTCTAGCTTGGTGGTGTTGGGCACACTGGAGCCTGAAGACCATCATAGTGGAATGAACAAGTGACTCATCCAATTGCAGCATCTTCTTTTAGCAATTACTTTTTTTATGAGTGCATATTAATTGTGTGGAAAATGAGTTTTCTGTACACTGCCTTCTTTCGTCTGTGGCCCTGAGATACAGGAGATGAATGCCAAAATGTGTCCTCTTAGTACAGGGCAGGATGATTGGAAAGTGGTTCGTGCCAGCGGAAGGTGAAGCTGAGAGGACCGTAGAGGGGAACCACTGAGAGAGCTCTTTGGGGTCTGAGCAGAGACTATCTCATTGACATTGTGTCCTGGAAGGATATAAATACTTATAATGAGCCCGGGGCTTGATACATTGTGGGTGTCCATAAACATCTGATTTTGTTTCATTCTCCTGCATTTGATTTAGACTCTTGGAGCTTCTTTCTAGACCACAAGGTCTCCCTGTGTAGCCCTGGCTATCCCAGAATGCACTGTGTAAACCCAATTGGCTTGAGTCACAGAGATCCACCTGCCTCTGCATCCAGAGTACAGGGATAAAAGGTGTGCACCACCACAGCTGGCCACAGAACACACTTTAATATGTCACCTCAAGTTCATTACCTTTCCTGCTGCTTTTCAAACTGTTGGATGACTTTTCCCGGGAAGATTTAAAGAAACAACTTCTCTGAGACAGAGAAGACACTGATGGACAAAGAAAGGATTCTCTCTTGGGCCAGCCCAGGGAAGCAGTGAGTTTCGTGGCGTTGCTCACAGAGCGTGGGTGACTCAGCAAAGTACCACCTCAGCTGATGCTTGCCTTTTACTTAGTGGCCTTTGGAATCTGGGACCATGATGAGCCCATGAGCATCTCACTGTCCCGTGAGCCTGGAGTCTTGTGACTCACCCAACTCCTTCTACCAGGAAGTGCCAAAAGCCCTGATCTCCTGAGCATCTTCTGTGGGTCATCATAGCAGCTCAGTTTCAAGACGGTGAGGATCATGTGCAGCCCAGAGAAGTGGCTACAGCCTTGCATGCATTGGGATCACCAAGAGGGGTTGATACCTGAGTCCCGTCCCCAGATAGTCTTCTCTCTTTGAGACAGGGTTTCTCGTGTAGTCCTGGCTGTTTGGAAATTCATTAATCATGATGAAATCTTCGCCCAAACTGAGATGTCACTGTGTATGAGGGTGCGCGCGACACTGAATATTCTGCTTTTTCATTGTTTTTATTACTGTGAGGCAGGGACTCTCACTAAACCTGGTGCTAAGCAGGCGGCCAGCGAGCCTCAGCAATCTGCTAGCCTCTTTCTCCCGACACGCTCAGGACAATAGGTGCCTCAGCTTATGTATGTGAGTTCCGGGATACAAACGCAGGTCATCAGGCTTGTGCAACAACTACTCCTACCTAGGGGGCATTTCTCCAACCCATACACTGAGATTTTATTTTGCCTGCCCGTGTTTCTGCGGACTATGGAAGTGCCTGCTGTTCTTAGAGGCCAGAAGAGGAAGTCAGATCTCTGGCACTGGAGTTAAACCTGGTTGTGATCCACCATGTGGGTCCTGGGAATCAAACCCAGGTTTCCTAGGAGAGCAGCCAGTGCCCTTAACTGCTGAGCTGTGCCTGTAAATGAAGTGACACCACCACCCGGTCCCTCCCTCTCACTGAGGTCTCATTGAGGAGCTATTCAAGGTGGCAGACACTAGCTTCCCTCTTTTCTGTGGTTGCTGAAATTTGATAGCTCAACCCAAATATGATATGGGGAAAAGCTCAATAGATGAACTGGTTCACAGTTTGAGACCCACACTTGCAACCCACTTCAATGTCTTTAATAAAATTTCCTAGTTTGTTTTTGTAAACCGGACTAATAACAACCCTTCTAGCACACTCAAGATTATGGTTACAAAAAAGAATCAGCTGTGTTTAACAAAAGGAAACCATAATACATTGTTCTACAGATATGCAGTAGATCGTGTCGGCCAGCACCCCACTACTGCAGCACCTAGCTAAATAAAACTACTGAAGTCTAATTTACAATTGGCAGTGACAAACATCTGTGGACAACACAAGATGACATACACTGAAGTCTAGGCGACATGTTTATTTCCTTACAAGGTGTATAATGGCTAGTTCCCCTGAAGCAGGCAGACAGCTGTTGATGCTTTGATTGTCTTCTTGGAATAAGTGCCAAGGAACCTTTGTTGGTTGTTTTTTTTGTTTGTTTTTTTAAAGATTTATTTATTTATTATATGTAAGTACACTGTAGCTGTCTTCAGACAGACACTCCAGAAGAGGGAGTCAGATCTTATTACAGATGGTTGTGAGCCACCATGTGGTTGCTGGGAATTGAACTCAGGACCTCTGGAAGGGTTGTCAGGGCTCTTAACCTCTGAGCTATCTCTCCAGCCCCGTTAGATTTTTTTTTTTAATATTAATTTGTACTGTATTTCTATATATGTTTTGTATCTCTGTGCCTGCCATGTGTGTACAGGTGCCCACTGAGGCTAGAGTAGATGCCCAATCCCCTGGAGCTGTGGTTGCAGGCCCTCTGATATGGATGTTGGGAACTGAACTCTGGTCCTTTGATTATCTAGAAGAGCAGCAGTGCTCTTAACTGATGACCTGTTTTTTCTTCCTGATAGTTTTCCTATGTGTTTATTTGTGTTTTTCGAGACAGGGTTTCTCTGTGTAGCCTTGGCTGTCCTAGAAGCCACTCTGTAAACCAGGCTGGCTTTGAACTCAAAGATCTGACTGTCTCTGCTTCCTGAGTGCTGGGATTGAAGGTGTGTGCCACCACACATTGGTTAAAAGTGTGTTGCTCTTCTAAAGGACTTGGGTTCAATTCCTAGCACTCACATGGTGGCTCACAACTGTTTGTAACTCCAGTCCAGAAGACCTATGCCCTTTTCTGGCCATTGTGGTTGGTTACATACCTGGTTCACAGACACACATGTAGGCACAACACTCATATCCATAAAGTAAACTTTATATAAATAAACAAATTAATAAATAAAAACTTAAAATTTTATTGATAGTGAAGTTTAATAATATGCAAATTTTCACTTACAGAATCAATCCAACTCTAGAAACATAAGAGAGATCCTTAGACATTTATTTATTTATTTATTTATTTATTTATTTAAATTTTTTTTTTTTATTTTTCGCAGGGTTTCTCTGTATAGCCCGGGCTGTCCTGGAACTCACCCTAGACCAGGCTGGCCTCGAACTCAGAAATTTACCTGCCTCTGCCTCCCAAGTGCTGGGATTATTTTTACTTTATGTGTACAAGTGTTTTGCTTGTTTATACATATGCACACCATGTGAGTGTCTAGTGCCTACAGAGGCCAAAAGGGTGTCAGGTCCCTTGGAACTGTGAGCCTGTTTGTGGATGCCGGGGACTGAGGCTGAGGCAGCTGGAAGATGAGCAAGTTCTGTCAACCTCTGAGTCACCTCTCTGCCTCTGAGATTCTCAGAACTTGAACTGGGACTTAGCATGTTCTTCCTAGTTCTGGAATGTGGGGGGGGGGGCATTCCAACTATTCATTACATATATTTTTAATTTTAGACCAGTTTCTAATAATCAGGTGTTTTTTCTTGCCTTTAGATGAACACAATCCTAAGGCAGGAAGAAAATGAGAGTCACAGCCAGTGTGGTTTTCCCAGAACCACTTCACCGCAGTACTCTCTCAAGGTTTCCTGTCTCCCAGGAACTCTGCCAGAAGATGGCGTTGTGCTCTCAGACCACACCCTCCGCAGTGGTGTCTTCAGACCTGGGTGATAACAGCAGGCAGGAGGCGCATCAGCAGGGGATGCTGACAGGAAATGAGTTTGCTTGGGCATCCACTCAAGGACAGGCCATTAAGGTCTGCAAAATTGCAACATCACAGACAAAAGACTTTTAAATCCCATTGCTGGCGCACCAGTACAACTCTTCCATTTCAATTTAGACTCTAGCGTCAGGCACTGTAGTTAAGGGAGAAGAGAATTATAATTATGAACAAAACAAGGGAAGTCTAAGAGGAATCAATATGTTGGCTTTGCTTTAGAGTAGCAGAATATAAAGTATGACAATAGTATTGAGTATTTGTAGCATTTAAAGAATACATACTTTTTTTGTTTTGTTTTGTTTTGTTTTTTCAAGACAGGGTCTCTTTGTGTAGCTCTGGCTGTCCTGGAACTCACTCTGTAGACCAGGCTGGCCTCGAACTCAGAAATCCACCTGCCTCTGCCTCCTAAATGCTGGGATTAAAGGCGTGCACCACCACTGCCCAGCAAGAATACATACTTTTATAACTAGCATAGTTTAATGATCACCAATTAAACCCATTTTCAGCATTCAATGGTTTTTCCTAATTTGTTTATTTATTTAAAAATTGATGATTGATTGAATGTGAGTACACTGTCACTGTCTTCAGACACACCAGAAGAGGGCATCAGATCCCATTACAGATGGTTGTGAGCTACCATGTGGGTAGGTGCTGGGAATTGAACTCAGGACCTCTGGAAGAGCAGTAAGTGCTCTTAACTGCTGAGCCATCTCTCCAGCCTTTTTTTTTTTTTTT
>NC_034593.1:115540350-115542567 GCF_900095145.1 Mus pahari | reverse complement strand
TCTTTCTTTCTCTTTCTTTCTTTCTTTCTTTCTTTCTTTCTTTCTTTCTTTCTTTCTTTCTTTCTTTCTTTCTTTCTTTCTTTCTTTCTTTCTTTTTTCCTTCCTTCCTTTCTTCCTTTTTGACAGAGTCTCTCTATTATGTAGCTCTGACTGCCCTGAAGCTCTCTTATTGAACCAGGTTGACCTTGAACTCATAGAGATCCACCTGCCTCTGCCTCCTGAGTGTTGGAATTAAGGGTGTTTGCCACCATGCCCTGTCATTCATTAATTTATTGGTAGTCCAACATGTATATAATAAATTCTGGTCATTTTCACTCATTCATTTGCTCGTATTCCCTCCCATTTCTGCTGGATCCCTCAAGCCTCTTTCTCATGGACGTCTATCTGAGTTCATTGCGGATTTCTTGTATGAGCACAGATGAGATATTATTTACTGGAACATAGGCAATTTGCCAGTGGCTACATCAGTATAGGAAGCAGCACCTCCCCCCAGGAATCATTAGTTGCTAATAGTGCTTCAGAGAGAAGTGGAGCCTGTTGAGCCCCTCACAACAAAATGTTGACTGGCATGTCTTCGCGCGCGCGCGCGCGTGTGTGTGTGTGTGTGTGTGTGTGTGTGTGTGTGTGTGTGTTTGTTGAGACAAGGTCTCTGTACGTAACCCTGGTTGTTCTGGAACTCACTGTGTAGACCAAGACCCACTTACCTTGGCCCCTTGGGTGCTGGGGTTAAAGGAGTGGGCTGCCATGACTGGCCTTGACTGCATATCTTTCTATCCCCTAGGAGCCGTTGAGGGGGCAACGTCAATGTCTCTTTTAGGGCTGAACACTCAACAAGCATTTACTTCAGCACTTGTTATGAGTCTCCATATTGACTCTGTTCACTGGGGGTTGGAGGGTGGGAAGAAAAGCTTCTCCAGCAAAGACTGAGAGCAGCGTCAATCTATGGATGCAGTCATGAATGCCAGAAGGCACTTTGACATCATGCCCATTTAACAGAACAATAATTGGTTTTCTTCAATGGCCTATCTTCTCCCCAGTCATATGTTCTGGATGAGGTTTATAGAGCCAGGTATGAATTCCTTCCTATGGAGTGGGCCTCAAATCCAATCAGAAAGAGCTTGGTTGACCCCATAAAAGCCCTGCCACTCTTACACAGTGGGAAGATTTTGCCTGACATTGTTTCTGCAGTTCACAGGATCCACTGCTGGGTAAGACTGTTGACGGCTTTTCCCTCTCAGCAGCCTGAATGGCATCTCCGGGAACGATGAGAGCTAGCCAACAGACAAGGGAAGCCTCATTTCAGTTCAGTTCTCTACATCCTGTGAGCAAAGTGTGCGGCGTTTTCAGCACTAGGGTCTTGCCATCCTGTTCTGGGGGTAGGGGGCGGGCAACAAAAATAGTGGCAATGTCCAGATCATTTTGGGTTGGGGGCTCTGAAGCTTCCTTAACCAATAACTCATACAGGGAGATCACATTTCTGTCACTGGGATTTTGGTTCACTAACCCCTGTCTTCTGGGGGAAGTCTTAAACATTATTAATAAGGTTCTGAAACAGGAGCTTTCTATACGGCCTTCCCCATATATTCCTAGTTCTATACCCCCACCCCTTTCCTCTTCTTCTTACGGATCCATGCTTCTGCCTCCTGAGTGCTGGGATTAAAGGCCTGTTCCACCTCTGCCTCATCTGTTGTCTTGATCATAGCCCTTCAGACTGAGGTGAAGTGGATCTTTGTCCTTCTCTCCCCTCCCCTTCCCTCCCCTTCTCTCCCTTCCCCTTCCTTCCCTTCCCCTTCTCTCCCCTTCCCTTTTCTTTCCTCAAGGGCTTCTCTCCCCTCCACCCTTCTCCTTTTCTTTTTGATACAGGGGTGAGACACCCTCCACATAGCTCAGGCAAGCCACAGATTCATGATCCCCACTCCTGCTTCGGTCTCTTGAGTAGCTAATCCTATTACACAGCACTCTGCCTGACTCATTGCAATTCCTAATAAGTCCTTCCCTCAGTCTGGGTTGTGAGCAACTTTCCCTCCCATTCCAGTGCTTTTTGGTGGTTGAATCGAGCTCCAGGTTCAGTGAGTCTCCCCGTCTCAAAATAACGATGGCATCAGGTGCTATGGTGCACATCTTTTTTTTTTTTTTTTTTTTTTTTTGGTTTTTCGAGACAGGGTTTCTCTGTGCAGCCCTGGCTGTCCTGGAATTCACTCTGTAGACCAGGCTGGC
>NC_034593.1:115537795-115539755 GCF_900095145.1 Mus pahari | reverse complement strand
CTCTCTCTCTCTCTCTCTGTGTGTGTGTGTGTGTGTGTGTGTGTGTGTGTGCAGGTGCCCACAGTGTCAGGGAGACACCATTAGATTCCCTTAAGCTGGAGTTATAGGCAGTCGTGAGCCACCCGATGCAGGTCCTGGTAAGCAAATCATAGAACTCTGGAAGAGCAAGCAGCAAGCATCCTTAACCACTGGTCCATCTCCTCAGTCCCCAGCTACAAGCCAATCAAAAAGACAAACAGGATCTGGTGAGGTGGCTCATTGCAGTGCCGCACTTAACCCACAGGTGTAACAGCTTAACTTCAATCTCCACAGCCCCTGTAGAGGAGGAGGGAGAGGACCATCTCTCAAAAGTTCTCTTCTGACTTCCACATGCATACCAGGGCATTCACGTCACCCACTATAGCCCAGATGAACTAATAAAATATAGTGAAATACAGACAAATACTGCCTGATTTCACTTAAATTTGTCGAAAGCAGTCAAATTTAATTCATTTTGAATATTTAGCCTGAGTGTATATACGCACACCACGCACATGCCTGTTGCTCACAGAAGTCAGATGTGGGCATACTGTTCTCTAGAACTGGAGTTATGAGTGTCTTGAGCCACCATGTAGTGCTGGGAATAGACCCAAGCTAAGTCCTCTGCAAGAGCAGCAGGTGCTTTTAATCACTGATCCATCTTTCTCGTCCCCAAGGGAGTCAAGCTTGAAGATACAGAAATGCAGTGTGCAGGACACCCAGAGCTACATTTTTACAAAGGACATAAACCAGAAAGAAGCAGACGGTAGATAGAAAGTAGATTGTTAGAATGGAGGAGAGGTGAGGAATGTATTCTGTTTCATAGGTGGGGAGAGAGAGTGCACACTGCTGAGCTACGCACAGTTGATGCTTTTCTTTCTATGGTGTCACGATGGTGTGCACGAACATCCTTGCTAATGCCCTCAAGAGCGTCAACAATTCTGAGAAGAAAGACAAACACCAGGTCCTTACCAAGATGATCCTTATTCAAAGCCTCAGTCAGCTCCTAACGGTGATTGATGATAAAGAATGGTTGGTTATCTTGGCAAATTTGAAATCACCAATGATCACAGAGCTGGGAAAATCGCTGTGACCCTCGCAGGCAGGTTATATGAGCATGGAAGCACCATCCCCTGATTTGACACAGCTCAGAGACCCGGAAAAAGGACTGAATGATCCACATCCTTCCTGCCAGTTTGGTTTCAGCATCGGCTAGGCTGGCCATCAAGGACTCTGACAAATGGAGACGTAAGGCATACATATAAATAAAAAGCCTTTATAGGGAGAGAATGGTTAAGTTGGAAGCCCTGGGAGGTGGCTTACACGTGTAATCCCAGCACTTTTGGATGGAGGTAGAAGGATTGTTGTGGATTTGAGGCCAGCCTGGGTTACAAAGTGAGACTGTCTCAACAAAACAAAATAAGGCAAACAAAACAAAAGCTAAATTGGTTGAGTGGCCAAAATGATGCATGCCTAAAATCCCAGCAACCCAGGCAGTGAGGGAGGCAGCTCTGGCTACATACATACCAAATGTAAAGACCGTCTGGGCTATATGAAACTCTGTCTCAAAAACTAAAAACAAACAAACAAACAAACAAACACTAAAAAGAAGCCGGGTAGTGGTGGCCCATGCCTTTAATCCCAGTATTTGGGAAGTAGAAGCAGGCAGATTTCTGAGTTCAAGGCCAGCCTGGTCTACAGAGTGAGTTCCAGGACAGTCAGGGCTACAGAGAGAAACCCTGTCTTGAAAAGCCAAAATGTTTTGTGTCTATCATCACCATTTAAAAAAGAACAACTTCCTTTTTTTGATCATTGGAGGTAGCATCAGAGTTACACCTGGGAGGGTCTCCTCAGATCTTACAGCTTTTCCTCTTCCAGCATAGTTAGGAAAGGAGAGAGAGAGAGAGAGAGAGAGAGAGAGAGAGAGAGAGAGAGAGAGAGA
>NC_034593.1:115534022-115536953 GCF_900095145.1 Mus pahari | reverse complement strand
TATATATATATATATATATATATATATATATATATATATATATATATATATATATATATATATATATATATATATATATATATTTGGCCTTACAGGTGTGCAGGGTAATGGGTGGACACTGATAAGTACTTTCGGGGAGCATGTACTCTTCCCCCCGCGGCCCCCACATGCCCTAACATGTAGTTCCTTTTGCAGTTGGCAGTGATAGGAAAATTTTGCATCAGGCAGGATATCAGAATCGGACAGAAGAACATTTGAAAGACTGAAAGTACCCTTAATGATATTCAGGTTAGCATCACTAAAAAATGTAAAATTTCATATTAATAAGTTTCGAGAGCGTAGAGTGACCGGCATTGTTGGCAACTTTAAAATGGACACTAACAACAGTTGATGGCTGTAGGTTTTGGCGTATAACTGTGAGACTCACTGAAATCCAGACTTGGGGTTGGATGTCTGCAGTGGTACTTGTTCAGCATGCAGAAGCTCTGGGTTCAATCTCTATGCACAACACACAAAACAGATGAGCACATAAATGTGTTGTGACTACCGCAGAACAAGCACTTTGCCAAAGTGTGTAAGGGGGTGATTTGGTATTTGGAGCAACCAAATCCCAACGGGGTTCATTCCTCTCTGCTTCTCCTGCTTAGCTGATCTGGACACTGTGGCTACTCTACATTTTCTGAGTTGGGTTATTTCTACTTTACCTTGTCTTCTTATTTTTTAAAAAGATACTTATCTTTTTCTTTTCTTTTCTTTTTTTTTTTTAAAGATTTATTTATTATATATAAGTTCACTGTAGCTGTCTTCAGAAACACCAGAAGAGGGCATCAGATCTCATTACAGATGGTTGAGCCACCATGTGGTTGCTGGGATTTGAACTCAGAACCTCTGGAAGAGCAGTCAGTGCTCTTAACCATTGAGCCACACCTCTCCAGACCCCGATACTTATCTTTTAATTTTAATATTTTTAGGTTTATTTTATTTTATTATTTTATTTTATGTATCCCAGCAGTTTGCCTGCATGGATGTCTGTTGTACTACATGCATGCCTCCTGCTTATTGGGGTCAGAAGAGAGCATCAGATCCCCTGGAATTAGAGTTAGGGATGATCGTGCACCACCATGTGGGTTCTGGGAATTGAACCTGGAGTCTTTGCACGAGTAATGAACCTCTGAACCATCTTTCTAGCTGCTTGTTTCTCTTTTAGATGGAAAAACACAGAGCCAGAGTGAGCAGAGAAATGGAGGAGTTTTCCCTGATGGGAGGGAGGACAGGGATTTAATTAGCACAGTTCTATCGCTTCTATTGTTTCATTATAAAACTGATACGTGCTTATTATAGAATGTTTTAAATGACTACATTATTTTTAAGCTCCCATCTGTTACTTCTTAACTAGACTTCTTTGTTCTCTTTGGGATAATAGCAGCTCATGATTCCTTTTGAACCACAATTTTAAAAGGAAAACAGAAATGTGGCTCCCTTTAAGGATAACTTCACTTTGGCTTTTAAAAACTTGGAAGTGGTAGTACATACTTTTAATCTCAGCACTCAGGAGGTGGAATCAGGTGGATTTCTGTGAGTTTGAGGCCAACCTGGTCTACATAGCAAGCTCTAGAACAGCCAGAGCTATATAGTGAGACCCTGTTCAAAATATATCAATATATATCAATATATATATTAATATATATCAATATATATATCAATATATCTATCAATATATCTATCAATCTATCTATCTATCTATCTATCTATCTATCTATCTATCTATCTATCTATCTATCTATATCAAACAAAATCCAAAACAATAAAGACTCCAAGCCCCACAAAAACTTGAAAGTGTTAAGATTTTAAAAATTGAATTTACATGTTATGTTTCTATTTGGTAAACTTTTTTTTTGTCCTATTAATTAAAAAAAGTTGTGAGTAAAAATTAAACTTGAGGGCTGGTGAGATGGCTCAGCAGGTAAGAGCACCCATCTGCTCTTCCAAAGATGCAGAGTTCAAATCCTAGCAACCACATGGTGGCTCACAACCATCCTTAATGAGATCTGACTCCCTCTTCTGGGGTGTCTGAGGACAGCTACAGTGTACTTACATATAATAAATAAATAAATCTTTAAAAAAATTAAACTTGAGGGCTGGAGAGATGGCTCAGCGGGTAAGAGCACTGACTGCTCTTCCAGAGGTCCTGAGTTCAAATCTCAGCAGCCACATGGTGGCTCACAACCATCTGTAATGGGATCTGATACCCTCTTCTGGTGTGTCTGAAGACAACTACAGTGTATTGATATAGATAAAATAAATAAATAACTTTTTAAAAAAATTGAACTTGAAAGGAAAGGCAACCTAGTACCATGAAATGCTGGAATGATAGTAATCACTTATTCAGAGAACTCCATCATAGTAAAGGCATATTAGTTGTTAAGTAATAGTTTAGGAAGTAATCTGGGAGGGATGGCACATTCTGTAATTTCAGGACTCTGGAAGTGGAGGCAGGAGGATCAGAGGATTTCGAGGCCAATCTGGGCTACATGAGACTCTGCCTTCGCCTACCCCTGGGAAAATAATTTTTTAAAAATCAAAGTAGTTATGTTATTTTATCATTTTATTTATCTTGAAAATCTAAGAAACTATTATATCCTACTTTATTTTGAGGTAGACTTTTAATAAATAGTTTAAGTTTTAAAATATTTTTATTTATTTATTCATTTATTTATTTTTTTAATTTAAGTGCATTGGTGTTTTGCTTGTATGTGTATCTGCGTGAGGGTGTTGGATCCCTTGGAACCGGAGTTCCAGACAGTGGTGAGCTGCCATGTGGTTTCTGGGAATTGAACTTAGGAGCTCTGGAAGAACAGTCAGTGCTCTTAACCTCTGAGCCATCTCTCCAGCCCGAGGTAGACTTTTTAAAAGTTATGTTTTTTTTTTTTT
>NC_034593.1:115520884-115533187 GCF_900095145.1 Mus pahari | reverse complement strand
AAAGAAGCAGATGAGAGTGAAGTAGGGTCAGCATACACAGCTGTGCGTTTCTAATTCCCGTTCTGTTCCCTACGCGTCTACCTTTTCTCCCTCTGGAGACTAACAGAGATGGGCAGCGAGTTTGGGGCTCCCTCAGAAGCCATCTGGTCTTTACCTTCCAATGAGTATGGGGGAGGGGTGAGATTTCTGTTCCCCGCGGTGTCCCATGGTCTACCCAGCTGCAATTGCTTCTCCTTCACCCTACCCATCCTCCCTCTCTCCTTCCCACCCCCTCGCTCTTCTTCCCTCCCTTTCTTCTTTCCTGCCACAGAGCTGTATGAGCCCTGGACTACATGACAACTAGGGAGTTGCTCTATCTCTGAGCTCCATCCTTTTCCACTCTCTGAGCATCCCTGTGCTAGCAATCCCACATAAGGGAAACGGTAAAGGTTTTGTGCTTTGCTGAATGGCATAATCAGCACATGCCTTTTTTTGTTTGTTTGTTTGTTTGTTTGTTTTTTGGTTTTTTGTTTTTGTTTTTGTTTTTTGGGACAGGGTTTCTCTATATAGCTCTGGCTGTCCTGGAACTTACTCTGTAGACCAGGTTGGCCTCGAACTCAGAAATCCACCTGCCTCTGCCTCCCGAGTGCTGGGATTAAAGGGGTGCGCCACCGCGCCCGGCAGCACATGCCTTTAAGTCTCATTCATATGTAGCTTTTGTGAGAACTTCTTTTTCCTGGCTAACTAATATTCCAGCATGTATATTTAAACATTCGTTCTGATTTATTCATGTTCAAAGTGCATATAAGTGTTTTTTGCCTGTATATTAGCATACCATGTGTATATGGTGCCTGCAGAGGGGCTCAGATCCTTAGATCTGGACTGACAGAAGGTCGTGTGCCATCATGTGGGTGGTGGGAGCTGAACTTGAGTCCTCTGTAAGAGTGGCAAGTGCTCCTTAGCCACTGAGCCTCCTCTCCAGCCCCAGAAAGTGCAGTTTTCATCCATGCCATAGCAGTTGAATTGCTTGCATCTTGGCTTGTTTCCCACAGTGCTGCTGTGAGCATGGGCACATATATGCATTTGGATCCTTACCTCCAGTTCTTTAGAATACACACCAAAAGACCTGTTAGGTCATGTGATGTGCTCACTTTTAATTTTAGAGTTTTTTTTTGAAAGATTTATCTATTTATTTTATGTCTATGATTGCTCTATCCGCATATACATCAAAATGCCAGAAGAGGTCATCAGATCACATTTTAGATGGCACTGAGCCACCATGGGTTGCTTGGGGTTGAACTCAGGACCTCTGGAAGAGCAGCCAGTGTTCTTGTCTTGTCTTGTCTTGTGTGTGTGTGTGTGTGTGTGTGTGTGTGTGGTGTTGAAGATGAAATCCAGGGCCTTGTATATGAAAGTTAAAATTACTACCACTGAGCTACAACCCTAGCCCCTTAATTTAAGTATCTTATAAAATAAGTTGATGTTTATTATGATGTTTATATGTAAAAATATTATACACTTAATAGAGCATTTTGTTAGAAAAGAGTCCTTGGCTCTTAACCTCTGAGCCATCTCTCCAGCCCCTGATTTTAGTTTTTAGACTATGACAATCTATACTGCATCCTGGAACTCACTGCAATGTCCAGCTTGACCCCAGTCTCAGGACAATCTACCTGCCTCAGGTGTGTACCTGAATACTCTGTGAGCCACTATTGCTCACTTAATTTTTTTTTTTTTCTGAACATAATACTTTAAGTCTTGGATACTGAGGCCAAGTGGCAGTTTCTTTCTTTCTCCTCACTAACATTTTGCTGCATGAGACCTTCTTTTTGCAATGCCTATCCTAATGTGTTAAAGCTGTGACTAGTTTTAAAGAACATACACTGTGGCATCTGGCACACCTCTGTCTCAGCGGCTGTACTAGCATTCAGGTGACAGAGGTCCCTGTGGATGGATGAGAACCTATGTTCCAGAGCAGGTTCAGTGGTTTAGAGCATCTAGTGTTCTTTATTTTTTTTAAGTTTTCCCTGTGGATGGATGAGAACCTATGTTCCAGAGCAGGTTCAGTGGTTTAGAGCATCTAGTGTTCTTTATTTTTTTTAAGTTTTCCCTGTGGATGGATGAGAACCTATGTTCCAGAGCAGGTTCAGTGGTTTAGAGCATCTAGTGTTCTTTATTTTTTTTAAGTTTTTTTTAAAAGATTTATTTATTTATTATACGTAAGTACACTGTAGCTGTCTTCAGACACTCCAGAAGAGGGAGTCAGACCTCATTAAGGATGGTTGTGAGCCACCATGTGGTTGCTGGGATTTGAACTTTGCACCTTTGGAAGAGCAGTCGGGTACTCTTACCAGCTGAGCCATCTCACCAGCCCTAGAGCACCTAGTGTTCTTGTAGAGTCCCTGAGTTCAGTTCCTAGCACCACATAGTGCCCACAAGTACATATAACCCCAGTGTCAGGGGATCACTCTGTATGCAACCCCATTGTCAGGCCCTATGGTGGCTAGTTTTATACCACCTAGACATAAGCTCACGTCATCAAAGAGGAAGGAGCTTCTATTGAAGAAAAAAAAATGCTTACATAAGGTGCAGGCAAAGCTACTGGGGATTTTCTTAATTAGTGGTAAATGGGGGAGGGGCTGGCCCATTGAAGGTGGGGCCATCTCTGGTCTGGTGGTCCTGGGTTCTATAAAAAAGCAGGCTGAACTAGCCAGTAAGCAGCACCCCTCCATGATCTCCGCATCAGCTCTTGTGTCCAGGTTTCTTCCCTGTCTGAGTCCCGGTCCTGACTGCCTTCGATGATGGATTATGCTGTGGAAGTATAAACCAAATAAACCCTTACCTCCCCACTTTGTTTCTGGTCATGGTGTATCATCACACCCTTAGTAACCATAAATAAATAGGACAGGCCCCTTTCTCCTTTTGTGGGCACTGGGCACTCACGAAGTGCACATACACACATGCAGGCAAAACACTCATGGATATCAAATTATAAATGTAGTTTTTTTGGGCTGGTTTTAGGCCAGCCTGGTGTATAGAGCGAGTTCTAAGACAGTCAGGAGTACACAAAGAAACCCTGTCGCAAAACAGCACTCTCCTCAAGCAAGCAAGCAAGCAAACAAACTCAATGTACAAATTCAGGATTGATGGCCCATGTCCTTATTTCCACAACAATTGGGAGGCAGAGGCAGGGGGATGTCTGTGAACTCAAGGCCACACTGATCTGCATATTGAGTCCCAGGTTAGCCAGGGTTAGACAGTGAAGTCATGAAGCTCTCTCTCTCTCTCTCTCTCTCTCTCTCTCTCTCTCTCTCTCTCTCTCTCACACACACACACACACACACACACACACACATATATATATGTGTGTGTGTGTGTATATATAGAAAAGGAAAGAGATACTGGAGAGATGACTCAGTAATTAAGAGCCCTGGGTACTCTTCTAGAGGACCTTGTTTCAATTACTAGCATCCACATGGCAATTTACAACTGCTTGTGATTCCAGTTCCAGAGGGTTCTGATGCCCTCTTCTGGCCTCCTTTGGCACCAGGCATGCATGTGGCACACAGAAAATACATGTAGACAAAACGCCCACAATAATAGAAAGAAAAAAAAAATTAAACGGAAAGGAGTGAGCCACCACATTTTACATTATCAAAAAGAAAGAAACTGGCTGGAGAGATGGCTCAAATGTTAAGAGTGCTGGCTGCTCTTCCAGAGGTACTGAGTTCAATTCCTGCAACCACATGGTGGCTCACAGACATCTGTAATGAGATTTGGCGCCCTCTTCTGGCCTGCAGGCATACATTCAGGCAGAACACTATATACATACATGTATACATATGTAATATTCTTGCTAAGTAAGTAGATAAATCTTATGTACTTGATAAGTAAGTAAATATTGAAAGAAAAAGGTAGGAGAGAGGGGGGGATGGAGGGAGGGAGGGAGAGAGAGAGAGAAGTGAAAATAACAGTCTGGAACTGCTAATGCGTTTCCTCTGTCCGTCTGCAGTGAACCGGAGGGTGTGCCAGGGGTGAGGTTAATTATTAGGAGACAAGATAAATGTGGTTCTTTCTGCCAGACAGTTCAGTCCCAGCTCTAAAGAGGAAGTCTGGAACAGAGGGACATGGTAGCTCAGTTCAAGTGTCCTTTAAAACTGAAGCTCACAGTGAGGACAGGTTCTGGTTTTATTGGTGTTTGTGTGCATGGCCACACGTTCTAGAGAGTGCGTGCATGTGTCTCACAGGAGTCTACTCCACGTGAGTTAATCCCGCTGGTGTTTCTGGGGCATGAAGTAGCCCCAGTGGCTCTAATGCATGTACTGTATAATAATGTATCTAATGTATAAGAAAATGGCGTTTGTTACCTGTCATCCTTGGGAGAATTAAGAAATGCTCACTTAGATATTTTATTGTTATTATTATTATTGTTGTTGTTATTATTATTATTGTATTCGGGATCAGATGACAAACTGCCATAGAGACTCAGTATTACTAACTTCTCACCTTTGAACAAAATGGTAAAACCAAGTGCTTTGAACTTGCAAAGCTGAGGACCAGCTGTGTGGAGGGACCTTGACAGGGCAGGTACAGCGACGTTACTGCTTTGTGTACTAACTTAGAATGAGGGTGACATACACTTACCACAGAACCGTCGCCTGGCTTTTTCTTGCAGAATCTGTGCACATATTTCTGTGGGATTCTTGTGTTTAAAATGCAGATCAGACTTTAATTGTCAAGAAACGCTTCAGATAATAATGCTGTTATGTTGTTCACACCATTTAAACCCTGTACTGAATCTTTTTTTTTTTTTTAATGGTTTTAAAGCTTTATTGTAGAAAAGTAGAGAGAAAGAGGAAAGGTAGAAGCCAGCCAAGGCCACGTGGAGTGAGGGGGTAAGGGAAGAGGGAGAGAGGGGGTGTAAGGGGGCAAGAGGCAAGAGTGTAAGAGTGAATCTTGTTCTTTTTTTTATTTTTAAAGATTTATTTATTATTATACATAAGTACATTGTAGCTGACATCAGACACACCAGAAGAGGGTGTCAGCTCTCATTATGGGTGGTTGTGAGCCACCATGTGGCTGCTGGGATTTGAACTCGGGACCTTTAAGTAGAACAGACAGTGCTCTTACCGGCTGAGCCATCTCACCAGGCCCGTGAATCTTGTTCTTGAGCATCAATGTTTCCTGTTATGTTACTTAGATCTACATTAAACAAGACTAAGTTAACAATTTCTTGAGATCCGACCGTGTCTCCAGTACTCTACTGGGTCCAGATAGTGAGATAGCGAGTGGATCCTGTACTAGCCCTGTACCCTCACCCCCCGAGTGACATCTAGGATCTTGCTAAGAACAACAGAAGAAACAGGAGGCTGTGGTGACTCGTCGTAGAAATCATTCACATTAGGGTAAGGGGAGGCGTCTCAGAGGAACCGGTAAGCTAAGTCTTAGAGCTGAGGACGCGTTAACTGATTGAAGGAAGGAGGCCCTTCCTCAGCACAGGTCCCTTGGTGTTCCGGGAACCAAAAACCCCTGTGAGGTTGGAAAGGCTGGCGGGGGCGGGGAGAGGTGGCCAGAGAGACAGGAGGAGCTCTCCGTGGCAGAAGGCCGTCCTTGGATGAGACCAGTGGAGACTCCGTAAATCGTTTGGATAAAGGGTATATGTCTCGTGATGAAGCTGGAGCTCTGTGAAGATACATGTAGACGCAGAGTGGAAAATGTTGGGGGTGGGGGTGGCCTCGAGGCAGAAGCCCAGGAGATCACGTCCCATTTCTTCCAGGAATGGGGAGACGTTGGTAGACACGCGAGTGCGCCTACATTGTGTCTTCTTGCAGTGAGATAAATTTCCTTGTCTTTGTCTTGGACCAGTGAGTAAGATGGCAGACACGAAGAGATTTTCTGAATGACATGCTAAATTCATTTTAGATCATTTAAACTGAGGGCCCTGTGTGACCAATGTGGCAACCAAGGGAGCTGCTGGGGGGTGGGGAGAGAGTTGAGAGCTTAGAGGAAGCTGTGGACACACTGTCTTAGAGATTTGCTGCTGTGAAGAGAGACCATGACCATGACAACTCCTTTTCTTATTTTTTTTTTAAAGATTTATTTATTTTATATATGTGGGTACACTGTCACTGTCTTCAGACACACCAGAAGAGGGCATCAGATCCCATTATAGATGGTTGTGAGCCACCATGTGGTTGCTGGGACTTGAACTCAGGTCCTCTGGAAGAACACCCAATGCTCTTAACCTCTGAGTCTCGAGCCCCCCATGGCAACTCTTGTGAAAGAAAACATTGAATTGGGGCTGGCTTAACAGTTCAGAGAATTCATCCATTGTTATGTCTGGAAGCACTGGAGCCTACAGGCAGACATGGTGCTAGAGGAGGAGCTGAGAGTTCTACATCTTGATCAGCAGGCAGCAGGGAGAGAGAATGATACTGGGCCTGACATGAGCATCCGAAACTTACATCTCCCTCACTCCCCAGTGACACACTTCCTTTAACAAGAGCACCCCATACTCCAACAGGGCCACACCTCCTAACAGTGCTACTCCCATGAACCTTTGGGGGCCATTTTCATTCAAACCACCGCATTAATTTTGTTCTTCTGTCCTCCTTTAGAATGCCTCTATAGACTTAATAATGAACATATTTCTGCTTTATTCAATCCAAAGATTCACTTACTCTGTATATCAGGCTGGGTCTTAAATTCACAGAGATCCTCTTCCCTCCACAATGGTAGGATTAAAGGCAGGAGCCACTATGGCCCATTTTTTTATTTTATTTTTCTGAAAATATTTTTTTTTTAAGATTTACTTATTTTACATTTATGAGTGCACTGTAGCTGTACAGATGGTTGTGAGCTTTCATGTGGTTGTTGGGAATTGAATTTTAGGACCTCTGCTCACTCCTGTCAACTCTGCTCACTCAGTCCCTGCTCACTCCAACCCAAAGATTTACTTATTATTATACATAAGTACACTGTAGCTGACTTCAGATGCACCAGAGGAGGGCCTCAGATCCCATTACAGATGGTGGTGAGCCACCATGTGGTTGCTGGGATTTGAACTCAGGTCCTCTGGAAGAGCAGTCAGTGCTCTTAACTGCTGAGCCATCTCACCAGCCCCTTCTGAGAACATTTTAATGACTTATTTATTTTATGTGCATTGGTGTTTTACCTGCATGTAAGTCTCTGCTAGGGTGTCAGATCCTCTGGAAAGGGAGTTACAGGCAGGTGTGAGCTGCCATGTGGGTGCTGGGAATTGAACCCAGGTCCTCTGGAAATGCAGTCAGTGCTCTCCACCACTGAGTCACTTCTCCAGCTCCAAGGACGACTTTCTTGCCAATCATTTTGTCTTCATCGTCAAGTTCTGGAATATACCACCATACCTGGCCCAGTAAGGAAAATAAAAACCAAAAAGTTTAGTGCACAAAGTCCGTATGGGGTTCAGACATTTCACACATATTCACTCCCTTTTCTGCCCCACTGTCCCCTTACCTGGTCACTTCCTCCCAGCCAATAAACTTCAAGCAGTTGGGAACCGGAAGGGCAATGCAGTCCACGTGGAAAGGCAAGCAGGCTCATGGTCAAGGGTCTTTGACTGCCCCTGTAGTCCCCAGTCCCCAGTGGCGTGGGGAAGTCACATGCCTGTACTTTTCTCCATCTTCTCGTTGCCTCTTGTTTGTCTCAGCGGGTCCCTGAGGTTACACCAGTCACGAAGCCCGTTCTCTTTGGTGGGCTGGAGGGATTGTTAGAGCATCGTCTTGCCTGCGTGCTCTGCTCTCCGACTTCCTCTGTCACTGTTCCTTCAGTGCGGGATGTAAGCTCCCTGATCATGGCTCTAGGAGGCCCTTCTTGACACCTGCCTCTCCTGTTAGTTCCTGTCCAGCTGTGTGATCAGCTCGGTCTTTGTTTCTCTTGAACTTTCTAGTAGATGTCATTCTGAGCGCTACAGCAGGCTTAAAAATGTCCCCAGTGATACCAGATCCTAGTTCCTGGGAACACATAGTGCCTTTTGAAAAAGGGTCTTTGCAGATGCAGTTAAAATTTTTGTGACGGGGACATTATACTAGTTTATAGTGGTTCCTGAAGAGACAAATGCCTTGTAAAAATCTGTGAGAGGGAGTCAAATCTATAAACAAGGAGTAACTGCAGACTTGAAGATAACTCGTTTTTTTCTTTTTTCTTTTTTTTCTTTTATTTTATTTATATGAGTACACTGTAGCTGTCTTCAGGCACACCAGAAGAGGGCATCGGATCCCATTACAGATGGTTGTGAGCCACCATGTGGTTGCTGGAAATTGAACTTGGGACCTCTGAAAGAGCAGTCAGTGCTCTTAACTGCTGAGCCATCTCTCCAGCCCTATCTTTTTTTTTTTTTTTTTTTTTTTTTTTTTTGTTGTTGTTTAATAGACTACGATGATATGACTAAAGGCAGAGAATGCTGGCTGCTCCTGGAGGGACTGCAGTCCTTATGAAGTTCACACTTCAACCCAGGGAGACTCTTGGAGCTCCTCTGACCTGCTTATATGTATGAGAGTAAATACCTCACATATTGTATTCTTATATGACCACATGGTATCTGTTATTTATCGAAAACCAAACTTAATAAAGGAGGCCTCTTAGAGAGCAGCTTCTAATTTATCTCTGTATTTGTTTAGCATGGTGCTTAGAAATGAATACTTGATGAATAAATTTAGTTACATAATATTTTACTTACTTATTTTACATACATGTGTGTGTAGGGGTAAGGGAGAGATTATTTTCAGGATATCATGTGTAAACACTACAACACCAACACTCTCATACCTCTCATCCCTCACACTTCTGTGTCCTCCTCTCCAAATTCATGGTCTACTTATTGTTACATGGCCTCTTAATTCTTCCTTCCTAAGAATCCATTGATCACCTGTAGCTCTTCATATAGGGGTGGGACCATGTGAAATGTCCCCTGCCCACAGCAAATATCAGGTAGTAGTGCCATCGTGCCAGTCTTGTTTAGGCAGCCATGTTGTTAAGATTTTGTAGCCCGCCTTTTCACTGGGACATGATGTAGAAGCAGGTGTCCTGACCTCTGTCTTTTACAATCTTTTTGTCCCATTTTCCATGATTTTCCCTGACACATGGATGTAGGAGCTGTGTTACAGATATATTAGTTGGAGTTGGGCAACATGTAGTCCGCTGTTCTCTGAACTTCAACCAGTTCTCCATCTGTTTCAAGAAGAATCTTCTTAGATGCAGAGTGAAAAAGTTTTAATAAATACTAATAATACAGTTAGACATTATATTGGCTTAGGAGAACGGCAGAATGTCACGGTGAGTTTATAAACTATTATAACCTCTATTGAAACCCCCAACTATATTCAGCAGTTGAGAGATGAATACAGTGTGTATATACTCACCTCCTATGCCCATCATGTAGTTCCTACAGTTACAGTTTTAAAACAGTGCTCTGCTCAAAAGCCCACCTGTTGTACTGTCCTGTGACCTGCTACCAGTGTCTGGAATGTGTGTTCAGAGGGCAAGAGTGCTATGCTTCGGGGTGCTACATCCTTCCACATGAATCGAGGGACCGAAGAGAGATGGACATTCCCGTGTGGATGACAGCAGAACCAAACAAGTCTCCCAGCCAGGGAGCCTGGTGCATAAGACCTGTTGTGATGGAGGACCACCAAGGTGATGCTTCCAGAATTCGAATTTTCCCCATGGAAGATGAAGTGTGAACTCTCACCGTCCTGTTTGATGAGAACAGAGAGTCCTGATGAGCTCTCGACAGGGTTTGCTGCCAGTTTCTGCTCTCAGAATCACGATGAGGTGATCAGACAAACATCCCCTAGAAGGCGACGTTCAGTCTCAAGGCTAAGGTGACATTCAGTCTCATGGCTAAGGTGACATTTGATCTCACATCGCAGAGACTGGACCTTTGCTCTGTACACATTGCTGTGGATGAGGCCAAAGAGAGGGATGCGATTATTAAATCTGTGGATAACTAAGTTTTAATTACTCTCTGAATAGAATAGGAGTAAGAATCAGGCAGAGATGACAGATGACAGGCCATCCTTTTACACTTTCATAAGCATATAGATAGCCATACATGCATGTGGAAGAGATTCAGCACTTGACTTGAATGCCTTTTTGTTTTTGAGAAATCGAAGGACTGTTTTAAGAATGAATCCGGTGATTTTGATGACTGCAGACTCAGAGTGACCAGAGGTGCGGGGGGGGGGGGGGGGGGGAGGGCGGGGCTGCCAAGGCGCGTGGTTAGGGATGCAGACTGCAGTAGCAGCAGCTGAGCATCCAGAATAAGGAAAATAATAATTTGAGGGATTTTTTTTTCCTTCTTTTTTTCTTTTTGGGTCTGGGACCACACACACACACACACACAAGTCCATTTGAAAAGCAAATAGAGAAAATGGAGCACATCCGGAAGTGGGGAACGGTATAATAAAGTGGAAACCCGGTCAGGGGGAAGTACCAGCAGGAACCCTGGCCGTGAAATTGCTCCCTTCAGTCTTATGTGGGAGAAGGAGTACACAACCTTTTTGTCACGCAGGACAGCAGGAAGAACACCAGTGGGACTGGGGGATTTGAAAGGGGCAAACTGCAGCCCACAGTAAAGAGCAGATGAAGCCCAGGCTTTCAGGATTGCAGAGAGGGTACTCCCCCAGTCTTGTTTTATTGGCAATAGCTAAAAACAAGAAAGAAAGGGCTATGTCGTTTTGGAGGAGACATTGGGGAGGCTCCAAATATTACTTAGAAAATAAATAGATAATGATGGCTTTGAAAACTGAAGTGAACCCTGACACATGAATAATTTAGTAAGGGATACGAAGTGGAAAACAGAGGGCTTATTTAATAAATTGCCTAGATGACAGATGACAGAGAAAATAACTTCAGAAATATTCCAAGTCACTGAAATTAATACTCACTTAATTTATTCTTGTTATTATTATTATTATTGTTGTTGTTGTTGTTTGAGATAGGATTTCTCTGTGTAGCCCTGGCTGTCCTGGAACTCTATTTGTAGACCATACTGGCCTCAGATTCAGAGATCCACATGGTTCTGCCCTTGACATTTATTTATTTTTATTTTATGTATATGATTGTTTTGCCTGCATGTATGTCTATATGAAGGTGTTGGATTCTCTGGAGTGGGAATTATAGACAGTTGGGAGTCATCCCGTGGATGCTGGGAATTGAAACTGGTCCTTTTAATTACTAAGCCATCTCTCCATTTTTTTTTAAAGTGAAGCCATAAAAAATAGAAAAAAATTAGAAGCATATATTTAGAGAAATAAAAATTAGGGGATAATTTTTGTTCATTGTATAGGACATTTCAGTTATGCAGACAGCATAATATTCAGACCATAATATTCAGACCATAATGTCTAGATGGTCTGTATGTACTTTGGCAATTATTAGTATATTGCCGTATTTCTTTTCTTCTCCAATCCTCTCCTTCTTTCTTTTGGTTTGCTTTTGGGGAAAGGACTTATTATGTATCCTAGGGTATTTCTGAATTCAAACTCATGATGTGGCCTGTGCTAACACCTTCCCACCTCATTGGCTGGTTTTGTGTGTCAACTTGACACAAGTTAGTCATCAGACAGGATGGAGCCTCAGTTGAAGAAATGCCTCCTTGAGAGCCAGCTGTAGGGCATTTTCTCCATCAGTGATCAGTGTGGGAGGGTCCAGCCCATGATGGGGTGGTGTCATCCTTGGGCTGGTGGTCCTAAGTTCTATAAGAAGACAGGCTGAGCAAGCCATGAGGAGCAAGCCAGTAAGCAGCATCCCTCCACGGTCTCTGCATCTGATCTTGCCTCCAGGGTCCTGCCCCGTTTAAGTTTCTGTCCTGGCTTCCTTTAGTGATGAGCAGCAATGGGGAAGTGTAAGCTGAATAAACCCTTTCCTCCCCACCTTGCTTTCTGATCCTCACAGCAATAGAAAGCCTAAGACAACCTTTATGCCTAACTTATTTTCCTTTGAAGCTATCTTGGGAGTAAATTATAGACACTCTCTTCCTCCTTCCTGCATGCCTTACTTCTTCCTTGTGAATTTCTACAGTGAGGGCATTTCCTCATCACGCTTACCGCTGTTATAGTTATTACCTCAGACAATAATAAATCTCTAATACCTTCTCATACTCAGCATACATTCAGATTTTCTCAGTTGTTTCCAAATTGTGTTTTTGAACTAACTTGCTCAAACTAGATTCCATTACATGATTCCTATTCTCAGACTTCATCTCACTGAGGAACTTTGGTTTTTGATGTTTCCTTCCCTCCTTCCAACCCTCCCTCCCTCCCTCCCTCCCTCCCTCCCTCCCTC
>NC_034593.1:115506120-115520723 GCF_900095145.1 Mus pahari | reverse complement strand
CTCTCCCTTCCTCCCTCTCTCCCTCCCTCCCTTTCTCAATCCCTCCCTCTCTCCCTCCCTCCCATTCTCCATCCCTATCCCTTTCTCTCTCCCTCCTTCTCACTCTTCATCTCTCCCTCCATCCCACTTTCTCTTTTTCCCCTCCCTCTTTTTGTCTATTCTAATTTTTGTTGAAGAGACTGGGCCACTTTTGTGGTAGACTTTCACCTTCTAGATTTATGATCGCTTCTTTTGACTGTCATTTAAATTTAATTAACGTCACATCATCTCTCCTGTAGGATAGAAATTTTGATCCAAAATTATGACTAAATCAGGTCAAAATATTCTCCTTAAGAATGTCACAGGAGGGGCTGGAGAGATGGCTCAGTGGTTAAGAGCACTGACTGCTCTTCCAAAGGTCCTAAGTTCAAATCTCAGCAACCACATGGTGGCTCACAGCCATCTGTAATGAGANCTGATGCCCTCTTCTAGTATGTCTGAAGACAGCTACAGTGTATTTACATATAATAAATAAATAAATAAATAAATAAATAATTTTTTAAAAGAATGTCACATGAGGGGCTGAAGGGATAGCTCAGTCATTGAGAGCGCTGACTGTTCTTGAAGAACACCTGGGTTTGGTTACAGCATCCACATGGTGGCTCACAACCACCTGTAACCCCAGCTCCAGTGAATCCAATGCTCTCTTCTGGCTCATTTGATCATGGTATGCATGTGCAAACATGCACAGATGTATTCCCCACAGATGTGCATATACATGAATATGTATATGCACATACCATTCCCCTTCCCCAAAGGGATTTGTAAATAGTGTTGTAACTATCATGTTATAGCATATAAGGAGGCGTACAATATGAGTTGTGATGCGTTTATAATACTGAGGTCAGCTTTGAAATGGTGATAGCTGTCTATCATAAAGTCATGACTTCTTTATTCAAGGCAGTTTTCTCTGCCAATAACTTAGCAGAAGATCTATACCTATACCTTACTAACCTACCTTATGTTCTATTCTTTTATTACTATTGCTGTTTTTTTCAAAGATCTATTTGTTTATTTTATGTATGTGAGTACACCATAGCTGTCTTCAGACACACCAGAAGGGGGCATCAGATCTCATTACGAATGGTTACGAGCCACCATGTGGTTGCCGGGAATTGAACTCAGGACCTCTGGAAGAGCAGTCAGGGCTCTTAACCACTGAGCCATCATCTCCACCAGCCTACTATTGCTGACTCTTATTTGTACTAATCACCTCACAAGTTGTACAGTGATGATTGTTTTCCTTGGTTTTTCCAGGTGTTTTGCTTTCATTGGTTAGGCTTCCCTGCTAGTATTCCCCTTATTATGTGGAGTTTTTTACTACTCTGAAATAGAGTTCTCTGGAGACAAAATGACTAACTACCTCTCTTTATTTACTAATTTTTGAGTAAAGAGTTGTTATGATAGTCACTTCAGCTAGTGGGCTATATGGGTTTTGTCCTCTCCATATTGAACATCATTAAACTCTTCTGTACTTAAGCAAGTCAACCCATTATAATTTCTTTGTGCTGCTGTGACAGATTGCATTTGGCAAAGCAGGCTGCATCAATATGTATGCCCCATATGTTTCTATGCTGGCATGCTGACACTTTCCCATCCCTCTTACAGATGCCCTCTTGGGAGCAGGCTTTTTGTGAAACCCAAGCACCAAAGCCCTTGTGGAGGCGTCTATGGACACAGAGCTATAGAGAAATGGCTCTCTATCTTCCCCTAGCTCTTCCGGCCTTTGCTATGGCTACAGAGATGGTACAGTTGGTAAGGTGCTAGCAGTGAAAGCTTGGTGGCCCAAGTTAGAGTTCCAGCAGAACAGGAAAATGTCAGTCCAGCAGTGCCATCTGGCCAGGTGGGGGCTGAGGAGGCTGAGACCGGAGGCTCCTTGGGGCTGGCTAGGTAGCTGGATTAGGAAACTGTAGTTCAGTGAGATCTCAAAAAATAAAGAGGAGAGACTGAGAAAGACATCTGATGTTGCCTTCTGTATAGGTACACACACACACATAGTTCCATGCATACGTAGGTATATGTGTATGTGCATGCATACACATACACCTGTTTTTACATACCTGATTGATGCTGAGTTGAAATCAGCTTATTCTCTGAGCCATGCTCTGACTATAGAACTGGCAGAGAAAAAAAAATGCTATTTTAATTTGTTTCGTGTGGCCTATTAAAGGAGTTCACAGGACCCGCATCAGATGCTGTGATAAAGCTGGCTTTGGGGACCTTCATAAGGTTGCTTTGACCTTTGACCTCACCTCAGTGCTCTGGATGATTTCCTTGCTTTTGGCAGAAAACATCAGCTAAGATTGTCTTAGAGCGATTGTGCCTTGGATCTGAAGCCAGCCTTTTCCTTTAGAGTCCTAGTTATTTTTAGTAAAGAGTGGTATTTTGAGTTTAAAACCTCCATGATTGTTTTTAGTGGAAGAACTTACATTGTAAAGATTACAACTGATAATAATAAAGTATTTCAACATCTTTCCTAAAAGGAAAGATTGACAGACTCAACAGACTAGACAAGAAATGTGTTAAAAATCCAATAAAAATAAAAACATTAACAATTGTCATAGAATGGCATATCAGTCGTGATGGTTTGTATGTGCTTGACCCAAGGAGTGTCACTATTAGGAGGTGTGGCCTTGTTGGAGTAGGTGTGTCACTGTGGGTATGGGCTTTAAGACACTCATCTTAGCTGCCTGGAAGCCAGTATTCTGCTAGCAGCCTTCAGATAAAGATATAGAACTCTCAGCTCCTTCTCCACCATGCCTGCCTGGATGCCATGCTTCTGCCTTGATGATAATGGACTGAACCTCTGAACCTGTAAGCCAACCCCAATTAAATGTTGTTCTTATAAGAGTTGCCTTGGTCATGGTGTCTGTTCCCAGCAGTAAAACCCCTAACTAAGACACCAATCAATAAGAAGAATTGATCCATGTTTACCTTCACAATGATAAGAAAATGGAACTATCTTTCCATTACTAAGTTAGAAGATTTTCTTTGAAAGCAAAGAAACATGCCCCAGCGCTGACAGGATGCAGTGAATGGATCGCACACACACAGGTACCAGTGCCTCCTGATGATGGGAATGATGACAAGATGGGTGGATCCCCTCTCTCACACCCACTAGAGCAAGAGCTACCCTATGATGTTTCTTTTTCTGGGATCGGATGAAGTTAGTTAGGGGGCACAAGTTTAAGGCTCTAGCTCTGGCTGGCACAGAGCACAAACACAAAACTAACAAAGGAGTTCTGGAGTGAAGTGTTTTGAAAAGCCCCACAGTTCTATGTTCCTAATGCCACAGTCTGAGGCAGGGGTTCATGTTGGAAGGTGAACTCTGCTTTCTGTTGTCTGTTAGGAGTGCATATTCCCCTAAGTACTAAATGCATGTGATTAGAACTTGTCTTAGAGAAGTCTGTGATGTAGTTTTGATGAAGGAAAAGGAAGAGATCTAAAGCAATGTGGTGTCTTGAATAAGAATGGCGTATTCCTATTCATAGTTTGAATGTCTGGTCATCAGGGAGTGGCCCTACTTGAGAAGAACTAGGAGTTGTGGCTTTGTTGGAGGAAGTGTGTCACTGGGGGGTGGGCTTTGAGGTTTCAAAAGGCCCAGTTTTCTTCCTGCTGCCGGAGGGTCCAGTTGTAGAAATGGATTCAGCACCATGTCTGCCTGTGTGCCACCATGCTTCCCACCATGATGATAATGGACGAAACCTTTGAAACCGTAAGCCAGCCCTCAATAAAAAACGATTTCTCTTGTAAAAATTCCCCTGGTGTCTGTTCACAGCCAATAGAACACTGACTAGGACAAACAATTTTCTTTTAGGCAAAAGAGAATTCTGCTCACAAGACCATACCTAATTTTTTTTTTTTTTTTGATTCTATAACTCAAATTTCTGATAATCTATCCCAAATTAACTGTATTTTAATTAGTTAATTATAATAAAATCAAGTATCAGGGGCTGGCTCAGCAGCTAAGAGAGATTGCTGCTATTGTAGAAGACAGGAGTTGGGTTTCCAGCACCCAAGCCAGCTTACCAGCTCCTGTAACTCCAGCCTCAGGAGATCCAGCGCCCTCTTCTGGCCATTTCTGGCACCCACATACATTTACATCTCCCCCACCCTCACCCACCACCCCCAAGTAACTCAGTAAAGAGAATAAAGTTAAGCACATTGCTTTCTGGAGAAGGAAGCTCCCTGGGAAACAACTGCACAGGATTATTGACACAGTTTAAGAACTGCAGCAAGGACTTAAACGAGAAAGGAAACCTTAGCAGGGTCTCAGGCAAGAGTGGGCTCTGAGCATTTTGTTGCTGTATGGACAGCAAGGGAAAGCAGTCACCAGGGGCCAGGTGACAGTGGTCACAGCACGAACTAGGGCTTTTGAGTAGCAATAATAGTTAGGCTTTTGAATGTAAAACATTTGCAAACTACATTTTTTAAAAAATGACACTTTTTATTAATTCTTTGTGAATTTCACATCATGCACCCCAATTGTGTTTTGGGTGAGCATTCTATATGTGGAACTAAATTTCCCTTGTGACTTAGCTCATCTGATAACAAAGTGTGTCAAAAGATCACTCAATCAGGGTGACACCTAAAAAGGATGTTCTTTTCAGTGTCCCAAATTAACTAAATTTATGAGATAAATGTTATCAAGAGCTCAAGAAATTGAAACCAAAGACACTGCTCATGTGTAAGTATGTAGTTTAAATGTTTTTAAATAGTAGCTCAGTAATTAGTCTTTCTACAGAACAATCACAAACATGCAGCCGCCTGGTTCTCATTACTCTGTCGCTGTTCTTTGCCTGTGAAGTGAGTGGGCGGAGCCAGAGAGGCCGCTCAGTGAGGTAGAGCACTGGCTGCGCTTACAGCTCGGCGAGGTAGAGCACTGGCTGTGCTTACAGCTCTGCAGGTAGAGCACTGGCTGTGCTTACAGCTCGGCGAGGTAGAGCACTGGCTGCGCTTATGGAGGATCCAGGTTTGTGCCCCAACACCCACACAACCCAAGAGCTGTCTGTAACTCCACTTCCAGGTCGTCTGATGTGCTCTTCCGATCTCCACAGACACTGGATGCATCTCGTGCACAGGCACATGTGCAGACAAAACACCCATATACATAAAGTAAAAATGGATAAAAAAAAAATCAAGCAAAATGGACAACTGATCTACATGTAGCTCAGTGATGGAGGTTTTTTTTTTTTTAGGTTTATTTATATGAGTACACTGTAGCTGTCTTCAGGCACACCAGAAGAGGGCGTTGAATCCCATTACAGATGGTTGTGAGCTATTGTGTGGTTGCTGGGAATTGAACTTGGGACCTCTGGAAGAGTAGTCAGTGCTCTTAACCACTGAGCCATCTGTCCAGCCCAGTGATGGAGTTTTTGTCTAGCACACATGAGGCCCCTTTAGTCCTCAGAACCACAAAAGAGTGAAGTGTGGTATGATATAGCCAGTCAAAGTTATGATATACATGTTTAAATAACACTTATTCACATAATTTATACGATGGAAATAAAAATTTAAATGTAATTATCAGCATAGTAGTTGATTGCTTATCATATATATAAATGTAAGTATATAAACTTGTTTATATATACATAGTATATATTATATACGTGATACTTATATATTATATATAATGTTATATGTATATAATATGTTATACATATTATATATATGTAATACTTAAGTCATTGATTTGGATGGTACCAAACATGTAATATTTTCTCCTAAGAGGATAACAGCATGCCTTTGACTGTGGATTCACTGTAAGGTTCCTTGGGACACCTAATTTCCATCTGATTGCTATTAGAGATTAGCCGCATAAAGAAGAGACTGTGTGAACCTCCTACAGCTGTGATTGATTTCTGTCCACTCAGCACCTCCGGGTTTTTCATACCAGGAACTCCTCCATGTCTCTGCAGGTTCCCACTGGGTGTCTGAAATTTTAATTCAGCTCTAACACTAACTACGCCCAGTTAATGCAGGCACCAGAGGTTAAGGGCTCAGCCCTTCAAAGTCGTCCTCAATTCCATATGCCAGTTACAAGCATAATAGGTCTCTAGACTGCCCCTACTTCTGTGCAGTTTGGCTGTAAACTGGAGTTCCCTTCATTTGTTAATTTGTCGCAGCAGCTTTCAGAACCCAAGGAAATACTTTAGTCCCCATCAATGGCTTGTTATAAAGAGTATTGAGGGAACTGGGGCACTGGCTCAGTTGGTCAAGTGCTTGCCTGTAAACAATGAGGCCCCGAGTTCAAATCCACGGGGCCCACATGAAAGCTAAGTTTGGGGACATACCTGTAACCCCGAATCTGGGGGGGGGGGATCTTTGGGTCTTGCTGTTCAGTGAGTTTAGCTGACCTGGCACGTTTTGGGATAGACTCTGTCTCAAAATATGAAGCAGAGCAGAGCTGGCTCTGGGAGGTGGCTCAGTCGGGGAGGTGCCTGCCCCAAGCCCGACAACCTGAGTTTGATCCTGGAGCCCACATTACGGCGACTGAAGGAGAGAGCCAGCTCCTGAAGGTTGCTCTTGGACCTCCAGACACATGCTGTGGGAAGTATTCTGGTGCACACACATACCACACCACACACAAATAAATAAATGTAAAAAGCAAAAGCAAGTAGAAAGCTAATGGGCAAGATACCAATGTACACACACACACACACACACACACACACACACACACACACACACATTGTTAGTAACGTCACAAATAAAAACCTTGATGAATAATATGTAATTTGGGGTTAGTAAGGGTCTTTAGTGAAGGGCTTCCATCCTTGTGAACTCTGTGGAATTTGAATTTTTTTGCCAGCTCAGAAGCCCCCGACCATGCAGTTTCCAGTTATTTGTTGTTGTTGTTGTTGTTTTATTTTTTGAGAAAGGGTCTCTGGAGCCCAGGCCTCTTTTGAGTTTACTATTTGGCCTGTGGTGGCTTCAAATTGCGGCAATCCTTCTGCTTCAGCCTTCCATGGCTGGGATTATGGGTAAGAGCCACCAGGCCCATCTACTTAGGGTTTCCAGGAGATTCATTAGATAGTGCGACTGACTGAACCATGGGTCATCTATGAGTAAGGCAGGCTCCAGCTCCTCTCTGCTTCCCCGGAGATGAGAGGTTTCCAGCCTCAATCGTGCGATTCCTTGGTTGCTAGCTCTCAGCCTGCAGCTGCATGTGGTTGTCCCTCTCCTTCCAGTCAGACCCTTAGCATGAATTCAGGGGTGTGAGAAAGGGGCTTGACAAGGAGCAGGATGCTCCCTTCACTTCATCACCTGGGAAATGGCAGGACTTGTGCTGGAGGTGGGATCTGGACTGCAGCTGTCTGTACTTTCTACTCTACCACAATGGCCACACGACTCCTTTATCATTTAAAGGTATTTTAAAAAAAATTTAAATTAGCATATGGGGCATTAGATATCATTATGCTATTTTCGATCAAAGTATTTTATGGAGTCTCTCTCCTCTTGCCTCATCTCACTCAGACTCCGCTGCCCTTTGGTCCTTACCACCCAGTCTTTTCCCCTGTTTCCATGAGTCTTTTTGCTTACTTCTCATCTCCATCACCCATTTTTACTCTCTCTTGGTCTCCTTTCCTTACTCTTTCCCACCTGCACTCCTAAACACACACACACACACACACACACACACACACACACACACACACACACATTACAGACTAAGATCTGCATATGAGAGAGGACACACTGAATTTGTTTTTTTGAATTTCTGAATCTGAGTAACATTTCATTGGGCATATACTTCTTACATTTCCATTATCCACTCATTTCCGATGAACATCTAGTCTGGTTCCATTTCTTTGATGTTATGCACAAAGCATCAAAAACTGTGTAGTGTCTCTGAGGGTGTGGGGTTTAAGTCACTAAAAATGATACCAGGGTGCATGGTGACCAAATGCTTTTTAACTGCTTCCACAGATATGCCTGAACTTTGTTAGGGACCCTAATGCATAGGAAGTTAAAATAAAGAGGGTAATTTCCTCTGCTAGGATTTTTCCTGGCCTCCAGCAACCATGACAGGTGAGGCTTGGCCACCCATCTCAGTATTTCAGCTACAAAGAGAAACAATGGAATAGTGGTGAAAAGCAGACAAAGGGAGATTTGATTGATTTGGCCACATTGGGGAAGGGAGAGGAAGACATAAAGTCCAGGAACTCCAACTTTAGGATGCTGATTAGGTTTTTAAAGACTGAGACTTATACTTACTTAAGCAGTTCTGGTCAGGGTGTGGTCCCCCACATCACTGCGGCGCTGGTCCAGCAAGGTGTTCTGAAGAACAAGGATGGCTTTTAGGATGATGAGTTAATTTTTGCTAAATGAGAGGAGGCAAAGAGATAAAATGGAAGCTGCGATGTTAGGACTTTGCCCCGATTCCTCAAATGGTCTTTAAGGAAAGCAACTTTCCAAGTATCTGCTGCACTTCCGTTTTTGATTACTACTGTCTGTTTGGGTTATGATTTTGCTTCATGAAAACCTTAATGATGGCCTGGCGATAGTGACACACTTGGGAGGTAGAAGCAGGTGGATCTCTGTGAGTTCGAGGCCAGCCTCATATACAGAGTGAGTTCCAAGACAGCCAAGGCTACCCAGAGAGACCCCCGTCTTGCAAACAAACAAACAAACAAACAAACCACCACCACCACCACCAACAAAAAACCCTTAGTGACTTTGAATTTTCTTATCTTAAATTTGGTATTCATTACAAATAGTTTGAAATTAGAATGAAATTAGAATAAAACACAGTTTTCCTAACAGCCTTCCAATTCAAAGCCATCTGTGGTGGCTCTTATTTGTAACCCCAGGAATAAGAAGATTGAGGCATGGAGGTTGCTGTGAGTTGGGGACCTGTCAGGGCTACATGGTAAAACCTTGTCTCAAAGGAACCAAGATAAGGAGGGACTGAGGAGGCTCAGTGGGAGGCCCTTGCTGCACAAGGATGAATGGCTGAGTTCTGAACCCTAGCACCCATATAAAATGTGGGTGTGGCAGCCACACTGTGACCTCAGTGTGGGGGCGTGGGAGAGGAGGAGCCTTAAAAGCTCCATTATTTTCTTTTCTTATCACAGGAGTGGAAACAGAAATATGCATGCCCCCCCCCATTCTGATAGGCTTCTTTGTTGTCAGGTGATTTATGGGTGATTAAATAAATGGTTGGTGGCTGAATGCGTTCAGCGCAAATAGGCTTTCTCCGTTTCCCCCTGCCCATTTGCTGTATGGATCTGAAAGTGTATTTTGGTTGGACTATAGGTGAGCTCTCCCGTGATGAGAACTTCATACTGCACCAAGTCTAATGGTTATGTCCTGGAGGCCTTCAATGACTTGCTTAAAGTACGCATACACACACACACACACACACACACACACACACACACACACACACGCACACACGAGATGGATGATGTGTTGCAATGTGGTTTGGGCAGTGGCGGTGGCTTTTGCAGAGGAGGTCACTCCCACAGCATTGGCATCTTGACTCATTGCCCTTCTTCTCTGAACCAGGAGTGGGTCTCCAGTCACCGCCGTGCTTCTGCTACATACAGATTCTGAACAAATCCAAATGCAAGTGTAGGCTGCTTTACCCGGTCTGTTAGAAACAGAAGGAACCAGACCACCCAAAAATATCTTGTAAGAAAACAACAGTTCCTGACTCTGCACACCACCTGCTCCAATGCAACCCAGGGCTCAGAGTGATGCAACTCACAAGCGTGGAAGGGGCTGGCGGATGGGATGGGCTGTCTCGGGGCTGATCTGATGTCAGAGCAGATCATGTGGTGCTCTGTAGGCAGCTGGGACTGGCCCGCGGGAAGCACATGGATTACAGTCTGAGGCTGTGATGGGAAAGTCGGTTCCTGGGCTGCTGTCTCATACACATCAGCAGGCAGGGAAGCTGGGGACTCCGACTCGCCCTTCTCCGGGCCCCTCCTGCTGCGTGGTCACAGGCAATCGCTGAGAGAAGCTGCTGCTCCAGTAAGTGCTTCAAGAAGGTCTTTGTTCAGAGCGTTTGGGAAGCGGGGAGGAAGTGTTGCTGTGGAAGGGGGGATGTTGAAACCCTTTGTAAATCGCTCTCGGGATCTGGGCTGGGCAGCATGGCTTCACGTGCCATCCCGGGAGGTCAAAGGCAGCGCCCGATGTTTAAGATGGTCCCCAGCCCCGATTTTGGTTCGTTCTTCATGTGATGTGTTTTTCTGATGTGCAGTTTCGGGGGTTTTCCTTTTTCTTTTTCTTTTGTAATTGCAGGGCAGATTTTTCTTTTAGACCCGATTAAAGTGAATTGATTTCAGATTCTCTTAACCCTGTGTGGACTTGTTTTCTCCGTGGCAAGCGAGGGGCGCAGAGAGGGTGGGAACTCCCTCAGTCAACATCACTGCTTCTTAAGATTCAGGTTGTGTTTGTGCCAAAGGACCATGTAGTGGTTGCCACCCTTCCCTGCTCTGGGGGAGTAGGTGATAAGAAGAGAAGCAGGCTGAAGCCGTAGTGTGGACACTTGATTAGTTTTGCTGAACAGTGGGGTTGCTAGGAGATTGTTTTCCCCCACCCCCTTTTAATGGTTAAATTTTGCAGTAGGTACCGTCAGCTGGCAGAACACAGACAGCGGTGGAAAAATGATGGAGTTCTCACTCTGTTTCCCAGCAAGCGAATTATTTTTTTCTGCTTCCAAAGCCCAACTAAGGTGCAGCAGAGGGAGAAGTGAAGATTTCTAAGCACTGTTGTTTTGTTTCCTGTTTTATGGATGACAGGAGTGTGGAGCTGCACTTGCGCCTCAGGCGTGAGCCTCAGCTCTCCAGCATCTTAGGTGTGGCCTTTTTGGAGCACAAGAACAGAGATGGAATGCCATCTTACTGTTCCTCCCGATATATTACACTCCATATCTTTCAGAGGCTGGAAATAATATGTGTGCTTGGAAGGCAATAGGAGGGAGATTTAGGAGAACAGGTTTGTTTGTTTTCTCTGGCCTGAGACCCTCTTCCCTGGGAACTCTTTATAGAGTTTTAGGTCCAGGTATGTGATATTGACTTGAAAGGCAACACACACATAATTATGCCCTGTTCTTAAGCAATGGTGCCTCCCCCCGACCTTTAGAAAAATAATGAGATAACCTGTTATAAGCAATAGTCTCTGAGGCTTTGGGGGCAAAGACTGATTCCAGAAGTATTTGAGCGTTAAAGAAACTTTTAGGGTGTTGGAATGGAAGCAAAGGTCTGTTTAGATGTGGTCTGTTCTTCTCTAAGGCTTTCTGCCATCCATGGTTTAAGTCACGGAACACCAAACAACAGGCAGGAGCTTGCCCCACCCATCGAGCTGCGAACATGGAGTCCTCTCTTCCCATTTTATCCCCCTGAATTGCATAAGCTAATGCAGAAACATGGATAGGATTCATCCTCTCCATCCTGTGTGCTACAGGTATAAGCCTTATGAAAGAAATTGAGAATAAAAGGAAGATATATATATATATATATATATATATATATATATATATATATATATATATATATATATATTCCTGCTTCCAAGCTGTGGAGTGAAGGTAGACTTGTTCTGGAAAGGGCTGGTCCTCGTGACCCTCTTCACTTAGGGGAGCCCAATATGAAGATTGTTTCTGGAGGAGGTCTCTCTAAGCCAGCTCCCCCTGCCTCCTCAGGCTAGATAGAACACCACCCCTCTTTTTGGTCCCATGCCAAGATAGTCTCTCTGAATGTGGGGGCCTGATAACATGTTGCCCACACTTGAGCACATCAATACCCTATGTGTGAGGGTGAGGAGTCATCCTTTGACCCCACTACCTGTTTCTCAGGGAGAAGCTCATTCGTGGGCATTTTAGATATTCAAATCTCTTAAAAAAATTATTGTTAGCTGGGTTTGGTATGGTGGTGCACACTCACCTTCGATCCCAGTATTTGGGAGGCAAGGGCAGTCTACTCAACTGTGGGTCTGAAGCCAGCTTGGTCTTCCCGGTAAATCTCAGGCCAGCCAGGGTTACAAAGTGAGAGTCTGTTTCAAAATAAAACAAAATTAATATTAATATGAAAAAATTGGAGAAAGTTACTAATTTTTTCAAGTCCCCACAAGCTTTGGCTAATGGCTATCTCACTTATAAAATTCGACAGAGTGCATTTGAGAGGGAGGGTTCAGCGACACTCTCCATCTCAGGGAAGGCACTGGGGCTAGACTAGAGGTAAGGACTGACAGTATTTATAAGGAGGAAAATTGACGAGCGAGCAAAGGTTTGGCGCCTAGAACTCACGACTTAGGGCAGCTTTTGCATATCTCAGTCTAAGGGGAGAGCATGCCCTTAAAAACAAGTGGCTTTTCTCTTTTAGATTATTTTTCATTTTACTAAAATATTATATTACTAGGATAGTAAAATCATCATAACTTCATGTTCCTTTCCAAATGTCTTAGAAAAGATCATAAAGGTGCTATTAAGAAAATGAGGTGGTTGGGCAGTGGTGGCTCACTCCTTTAATGCCAGCACTTGGGAAGCAGAGGCAGGTAGATTTCTGGGTTCGAGGCTAGCTTGGTCTACAGAGTGACAGCCAGACTATACAGAGAAACCCTGTCTCCAAAAACACACACCTGGGGGGAAAAAAAAAAAGAAAAGAAAAAGAAAAAGAAAACGAGGTGGCCAGGCATAGTAGCACACACCTTTAATCCCAGTACTCTGGAAACAGAGGCAGTCGGATGTCTGTGAGTTCGTCTACAGAGTGAGTCCAGGACAGCCAGGACTATTACACAGAGAAACCCTGTCTCATAAAACCAAAGAACCAACCAAATAAACAAACAAAAACAAAAACGAAGAGGAAAAAGAAAGAACACGGGTTTCTGTTTCTCCTTAGGCATCTTTCCTGACCTGGTGGTGAGATTATAAATGCCCGGTCCTTAGACTTTCCTGATCTTGTCTTTGTGGGATTATGGACTGCCCTTATTAAGGCGTTCATACACCCTTTCTCAGTTACTGCAAATGCCACACTCACTAACCTTTCAAGGCCTCCCATCTGGGTAGTTTCCTGAGTTGTACAATATTCTTGGTTTAATATAGGCCTGTCAAGATGACTTATTTGAAACTATTTAAATGATGTTTAATTTACTATAAAGTTTCAGGCTAATTTTTCTCTTTTTCGATTCATGCTAAAAGTACTTGTTGATTGACTAATGAAACAAATGTATACAATGTTGCCATTCCTGCTGCTGAGAATGCCATTATATGTTTCTCTGATTCACTTTGACGCTGGGGAACCCTGGAGCGTTGTATCTGGGTACTCTACCACTGAGCTACACACTCATCTCTACTGATACTTAAAAGGTAATCCAACTAGCCATGGGTGGAGGCACGGGCCTTTACAGGCTGATCTTTGTGAATTTGAGGACAGCCTGCTCTACGCCGTCAGTTCCTGGCCAGCCAGCGCTACATAGTGAGATTCTGGCTCTCAGGGGAAACAAAAAAGTAATCCAATTAAATTGTTGTCCCATAATGTTATTAGAATGCCCATCTGTTAAATATTCAGCCTCATTTTAGCCAGAGTGAAATTCATTTATTGACTTGCAATCAGTATAAATATGAATCAGTGTCACATGTAATTCGTCTAAGTGTACATAAAAACAACAAACACAAAATTAAGTTGCATGTTATTCAATTACTGTTTATAGGAACCTCGATTTCAATACAGAGGTCCTCTGATTATTTGTCTGTTGTGTAAATACCAACTTTTACTGGTGCAGTGAGGGTCTCTTTTCATTCTAGACATTAGGCTAAGTGATATGTTGGAGAAATTCATCCTCCTGGCTTTGAGTAGTCTTAGCAAGAATAATTGGCATACTGTTCTAAACAGTCTGTACGCTCTAGCTCAGAAACAAAGGGCTGGATGTGTGACATTTCTAAATGGTGACATCGTTAAGGACCCCTCCAAATGATAACATATAGCAAGCTTTAGATTACAGCAGAGAGGAGCCAAGAAAGGGAAATAAAGCATGAATTCCATAATGTGGACAGAAACATCCCATAAAAGACTGCCTATTTCAAGGAGGGACAGCTAAGGGGAAATGTCACCCTCTCCTCCCTCCAAGAGTTCATTTGGGGCCCAAAGCTGTGACTAGCAGCTGTACCAGTTGCGAATTCCATTGTTAGAGGTCTTAGGTTCTTTATCCAATCCATTTAGGCAGAAAGTGCAAGCAAATATCTCTTGTTACTAACAAAGAAACAGATTTAAGTTCATGCTAATGTGTTCACAGCCAGAGCCAAAAGCTTTTCAGGGTTATTACAGCTCACTGGGCTCTTAGCCCATCCATCCAAGGGTCTAAAGTAGACTGAAGTTATGGATCAGCCCATTGTCTGCAGCATCCCACGTGAGAGCCTGATGCTACTGTTCCTGTGCTATGATGTCCCCAGATTCAACCTGAAATCTGAGATTGGCATTTGGGATCAGTCCGTCTTACAGTTGGCTTTCCTTTTCTTATCTTATCTTTCCTTTCCCTTCCTTTCTCTTTCCTTCCTCCCTTCCTTCCTCCCTTCCTTCCTTCCTTCCTTCCTTCCTTTCTTCCTTCCTTCCTTCCTTTCT
>NC_034593.1:115489461-115505985 GCF_900095145.1 Mus pahari | reverse complement strand
CCTTCCTTTAAGTGATCAATGCTGGCTTTTCTTTTAACAGTTTCTTAAAGTTCATGTACACCTAACTGTGTAAATTGTTTGCCTTTCTTGTAAAACTGTCTATTGTTTTTTGAACCTTGGGCGTTATATAAGTCTTTAGCCTATTTTTGTCCTTTGTCTTGAGTATGGGGAAGAAGACATACAAACCTTTTGAGAACATAGATGTGGGCTGGAGTGGTGGCTCAGGGGGTTAAGAGCACTGACTGCTCTTCCAGAGGTTCTTAGTTCAGTTACCAGCAACCACATGGTGGCTCACAGCTATCTGTAATGGGATCTGATGCCCTCTTCTGGTGTGTTTGAAGACAGTGACAGTGTACTTTCATACATAAAATAAATAAATAAATAAGTAAATAAATCGAGAGAGAGAGAGAGAGAGAGAGAGAGAGAGAGAGAGAGAGAATATATAGATACAAAACAGTCACTGAGATAACTGGGTAGAAAAACATTTCTGTGCATACTAATTTATAGAAATACCCAATGTCCTCTGTTGGGAAGAAAATTCCACCCTTCAGGACCCAGTACTGAGTGTGTTGACATTAATTAGATCCCCTCTTCCTTCACTCTATTCAGTCAACTTACACTGCATGTGTCCGACTAAGCGGTCAGTCAAGGAAACATTGTGGGCGTGGCTTTCTCTACTTATTACTGGGTCGATGGCAAAACACTTGTAGCAAAACATAAACGATCAAGGGAACTGCTTAAACCCAATTTATAATTTATATACTGATCAAGAACTTCTCAAAGTGATCTATCGTGCTGTTCAGATACTTATTCCTGTAAGTCTAGAGAGATGCCATATCGTATTTGTTACATTTCCCTGCTTTACATTTCACCCGTGTCCTTGAGCTCCCATACTTCCCTGCCCACTTGTCCTTGGCATCCCTAAGCCTCTGGAGAGAAGGGCCAAATGTTATCCTTTTCCCAGAGTATTTGGACCAGGATGCTGGTTGTTTGCAAAGCCAGCAACACAGAGAGTCCAGCTGGAGAAGTGCAAGCTGAGACCCAGCGCCAGAGTCCTTACCATGCTAAGAGAAAATAGAAAATAAAACTTGTTTTGAGCCACACTGCTTGTGCTTTAGTTTTTAAGTCGGGTTTTGAAGTCCGTTCGGGCCATGCATTCAGAACTCACTTTGTTGGGGTCTTGTTTTAGAGACTTAAAAGTATTCTTGGAGCTGGGCATGGTGCTGCACACCTTTAATCCCAGCACTTGGGAGGCAGAGAGGCAGGTGGAACTTTGAGTTCTGAGGCTAGCCTGGTTTAAATAGTAAGTTCCAGGACAGCCAGCACTGCACAGAGAAACTGTGTCTTGAAAAAGACCAGCAAACAGACATACAGCAGAAAGTACAGTCTTGGCATTAGGTCTGTGATACACGAGAGGTAGGAGAATTTTGATTTCAAGTCCAGCCTTGGCTACATAGCAAGATCCTGTATCAGAAAATGCAGGGGGTAGAGCGATGTCTTCGGTTTTGCCCACAATATTGTGTGTGTGTATGAAGTGTAATTATGGGACTCAAGTGCTAATGAGACAAATAGACTGTAGAAATTGGACACACACATCTGTCCCCATTCAGTGCTGAAGCACTGAGGCTGTAGTTTGTGCCTTTCCCTTTGGGACTTGATATTACTGGCTTTTTATAACAAATGGGACATTAAACCATCCATAATAGAACTGTGAATGAAGGAAATATTAAACCATTCCCGACAGAGAGCAAGTGGACTTGAAAAATAGATTTTTATCCTTTTTTTTTTTTAAGTTACAAAATGTTTTACATTGCTCAGAAAAGACCATAATTGTTCCACATTACGAATTCTGTCCTTACTGAAACTTAGTTGATATGTAGGATAGCATTTTAATTCTAACTCTAGAGGTGCTTGTAGCCTATGACTGCGGGTTTTGTGTGTTTCATCCTGGTATTGCATAGTGTCCAATTTCAGAATAAACTAAGTCCAGCGAGAACATTTGGCCCAGATGTTACTAAAAATAATTGTTGCTGTAAAATTTCACACAGAGAATAACATTCCAGTCCTTGTGTTTGTTATGCAGGCTTGCTTCATTTTCCGTTTGGGACTGAAAAGAAAAAATTCAGAAAAGCAACATTTTAAAAGGATGTGTATTGTACCAAAACCAGTGTGCTGCTTCAGTTCCATCTTTTTTTTTTTTTTTTTTTTTTATAGGTAGATGGTATATGTTTTCAGGTACTTTAGTGTTCATAATTTAAGTTGGGTAAAGGATGACATCTCCCTCAAGTCACCCAGCAGCGACGGCAGGCTCCTCAGTCCTTTGCTGAGACAAATAGGTAGTAAGGACACACAGTGAGCCCTAGTGTCTGGGTTGGGGAGACAAGCCTCCTTTGGATGTAGGGCTTTGAAGGTGGTCTTAATTTCTGTGCAAGCCACTAGGAAAACAAATAGAGAGAGGTTTTGCCGTTCCCACCGAAGAAAGTTCCCAGCAGCTTTACCAAGGAGAGTCTTGGGGTATAGCAATATACAAAGTTTTAACTCAGATAAATAAGACATCAGGGAGAGGGTTAGGGGGAAACACAGGAACCCCAAATACCAGTCTTTAGACCCTGGTCCTTTGAAAACCTGGCACGCTGGAATACAGGCCAGAGCAGATGGCCGGGGGTTCTGCTTTATCCATTCCAGGGCAATTTGTAATGTAAGTAGAACAAGACACCAAAGGAGCTTGGTATAAGAAGTGACTGGTGATCAATTACTGCTGCTCAATTAGTTAATGATCAGTTCTGATGGTGCCTGGTGCTCACAAGTGCCTGGATTCCTTGCCTTTTATGAATAATTTATGCTTTAAAACACGCAACTGAGTGTCTCAAATGCAAGATTATTAAGTTTTGTTTCTTCCTCAGATAATGGCTGTTCTCAGAGCTGTGCTGCTGTGTCCCACTTCTACACATATACAGAACCATCACTTGTCCTTGTTTTTGATTTTCAAGAAGCTTCTATACATTTATTTCTGTTTACATTTATTTCTGTATCTCTGTATGTATGTGTCTATTCATTCATTCATTCATTCATTCATTCATTCATTTATTGGTGTGTGTGTGTGTGTGTGTGTGTGTGTGTGTGTGTGTAAGTGTGGGTGTATGCCGGCCGCTGTTGAGCTAGTAGAGGTCAGAGGTCAAGTTTGGAAGTTTGTTCTTTCCTTCCTCCATATGGGTTCTGAGAATTGAACTCAAGTCACCAGGCTTTCGTGGCAATCACCTTTACCTGTTGAGCCATCTTGCTGGCCCAATTTTTGATTTTTCTGAGACAGAGACTCATGGAGCCTAGAACCTGTTATGCTTGACAGCGATTGTCTTAGGATTTCCATTGCTGTGAAGAGACTCCATGACCAAAGCAATTCCTCTAAAAGAAAGCATTTAATTAGGGCTGGCTTACAGTTTCAGAGGTTCAGTCCACTATTGTGGCAGGAAGCGTGGCAGCCTGTAGGCAGACATGGTTCAGGAGGAGATGAGGATTCTACATCTTAATTAGAAGGCTGCAGGAAGGAGGCTCTCTTCTGCGGACAGCCAGGAGGGTCTCACTCTGCACCGGGAAGAGCTTGAGCATAGGAAGGAACCTCAAAACCTACCCCCACAGTGACACAGTGACTGTTTCCAAGAAGGCCACACCTCCCAATAGTGCCAGTTCCCATGGCCCTAACATATTCAGAGCACCACAGAGATGCACCTGACCATCCTGCCTCTACCACTGAAGTCCTGCGATTATTGGTGTGTGCCACCATGCTTGGTTTATACACGCCTTTTTATATAGGTACTTTCTAATTGGACTTAAAAGCTTTATTAATTTAAGTGCTGAGATAGGGTCTCACCATGTAGCTGTGGATGGCCTAGAGCTCACTATGTAGATCAGGCTGGCCTAGAACTAGCAAGAGAGATCTACTTGCTCTGCCTCCAAAGTGCTATCATCCAAGAACTAATCAACTAGCACAGAAGATGCTAGAGAGAGAATTCTTTTTGTTTCTTTTTTCTTTTTTCTTTTTTTTTTTTTTTTGGTTTTTCGAGACAGGGTTTCTCTGTGTAGCCTTGGCTGTCCTGGAACTCACTCTGTAGACCAGGCTGGCCTCGAACTCAGAAATCCGCCTGCCTCTGCCTCCCAAGTGCTGGAATTAAAGGCGTGTGCCGCCACGCCCGGCTAGAGAGAGCATCCTTTCTGCTCCTGCAGAAGACCAGGATCAATTCCCAGCACCACAGCAGCCAGTAACTCCAGTTCCAGAGGATCTGATACCCTCTGGCCTTGATGGTCATATGCATGCATGTGGTCCACATAAACTCACTCATGCACACACACACATATACATTAAAAAAAAAATAGCATGGGCAGAGTCCACTGCCCTGAATTTTGCCATATTGTGTAACAGCTCCATTCAACTCTTTCCTTCATCTTTAAAATTTTTATTTTTAATCATGTGTGTGTAATGTGGACTTGTGCGCACGAGTGCAGAGCCTGATGAGGCCAGGAGAGGGTATGGGATCCTCCAAAGCTGGAGGGACTAACAGTTGTGAGCAGCCCGAGGTGGGAACTGGGAACTGAACTTGGGTCCTCTGTAAGAGCAGTAAAGTGCTCTTAACCACTGAGCCATCTCTCCAGCACCCTTCTTTATTTGTTCCCAGTCTGAGTACTGACAAAGATTAATTTTTTTTCTCCAAAGGTTGTTTGTCTTTAGAAGTTAGAAACAAATAAAGAACCCTCACTGTTCTGAGTTTTGTTTTTTTGTTTTTGTTTTTTATTTTTTCCTTTTCTATGAAAGGCAGTTCTAGTAGTCTTCATGGAGGCCTGCCTGGGCCTGGCTCACACTGGGATAGCCTGCTTTGCTGGAGGCTCAGGTAGAATGCAGGCAATAGTTTTATCCCCCATGAGCATGGGAGCAGGATGAGGGTTCACCCTCTTTGATTTGCCCCCGACCCCAGCTTCATCGTGGTTCCCAGCTCATTTTTGGCACTACAGAGTTACTCTGAAGGAAATCTGAATTCCTGTCGCTTCTGGCATTCTGTCTAAAGTTGGTGTGAGAACTCAGGCACAGAGGGGTCATGACAAACTAATGTTCCAGCAGCCAATGTCCCTGTGACCTCTCTTGGAGAATCCACGGCATTCGCTTTAAAGCTGATACAGCAAGGTAGGTTTGGTGATGACTCAGGCAAATGGGGAGTTCCCCTCTTTCTTGGTATTTCTTGCTTTTGCAGGTTGTCTTTGGCTTGTCTTAGTCCTCAGTTCTCTTCCTCCTTACAAAAGGGAGATTTTCCTTCCTTCCTCTCTTCCTCTGTGGACTTTCAGCTTCTTCTTGCTTGCAGTCTTTCAGTTCTCCGGAGCACCACATGTCCATGAAGCGACAGGAGGTTCTGCCCTCCTCTTTGCAGAACATTGCCTATGCAATCGATATAGCCAGCCCCTTTCCAGTTTTACTCCAATTCTTTGCCCCGTGTGCCTAGGTAATAGCTGAGAAGCACTGGGTTTTCATTCCAAGATCCCTGGGTTTCAAATACCCAGCCTTCAGAAAGGTTAAGGCATAGAAAAGGATGTGACAGAGATAACCGAGAGTTGGCTCTGGGGGCTGGGAAAGAGCAGGTGGCTCCTGCCACCCAAGATCAGGCTGGGTTTTGAGGCGTCTGCTTCGGGAGCACAAACATATTTTAGGAACAGCCTGGAAGACAAGTGCTCCAGTTGATCACTCCAGTGTGTGCCTTCTGCCTGTTTTGACGTGAGGTTATCTTAAATGAGTACTGACACTTTAACTAGTAGTTGGTGCTAAATATTTTGACACATGTGAATGGCTGTCCTGTAGTACTAAAGTGTGGCTTGGTAAAGATGCGTGCCATGCAGCATATTGGTTGAGACATGGGACAGCATAAACTCACCAAATGGCACTGCTTCTTAATAGAAATTAAATTATAGATGACAGACGGGAGAGTGCCAAGGGCGTGGCTGAGTGGCTTGCCTAGCACGCTCAATGCCCTGGGTTTAATCTCTACTACTGCAAAAGAAATTTATTCATCCAGAAGAGGAAAGATCCGAAGACAAAGAGGTCGTTATTTTATTTTAATTTTTCATTTTTTTTTCCCAGACAGGGTATCACTATGTGGGTGCTGGGAACTGAACTTGAGTCCTCTGTAAGAGAAATAAAGTGTTCTTGACACCTGAGCCTTTTCTCCAGTCCCTTCTTTATTTGTTCCAAGTCTGAGTGCTGATAAAAATCATCACAACACTTTGGAGGCTGAGGCAGGAAGATGCCATAAGTTCAAGGCCAGCCTGAGCCATTAGTGTGGGACCATATTTCAGAAACCTTCCAACAAAGACAAGAGCCATAACAAAGGCTGTGTTTGTGACTGTTTCTGCCAAGGTTACTTCTTTATATGAGAAACAATGGGTCGTTGTTACCACCTGAGAAGAACAAACATTTTTCTTTCATTCTACAGCCATTGGTTTGTCTGTCTATCTATCTATCTATCTATCTATCTATCTATCTATCTATCTATCTATCTATCTATCTATCTACCTATCTATTTATAATTAAAAGATTTATTTATTAATTATACGTAAGTACACTGTAGTTGTCTTCAGACACTTCAGAAGAGGGCGTCAGACCACTTTAGGGATGGTTGTAAGCCACCATGTGGTTGCTGGGATTTGAACTCAGGACCTTTTGAAGAGCAGTCGGTGCTCTTACCCGCTGAGCCATCTCACCAGCCCCAATTGGTTTATTTTAAATTAAAATACAATTAATAATCATATCATTCCCCCCTCTCTCCTCCCTTCTACCATCCCCTTGCCTTCTCCTCTTTCCTCCCACATTTACAGCTTTACAAATGAATAAAAGTATCAACACAACCTGCTGAATCTGTTCAGCGTTACTTGTGTGTATGTTTTTAGTGCTAACCGCTCGGTACTGGACAATCATTTTGGAGGCTCATCCCTGGGGAAGACTGATGCTCCCTCTCTTCCTGAGTGACCACTGTGCCTTGCACTGGAGGTACACGGTCCTGGTCCTTGCCTGTCCTCTGTCAGCTGGCACTAGGTTGAAGATCTGTACCAGGATGGGCAGGGCTCCTGGGGTGCAGTTTCTAAACCAGAGTCAGGGATTCTCCATGAGTCCTATTAGTACTGAGATCTAAGTTGGGCTTTGGGATTTCCCAGTTCCTGCAACGATTTCTGCACCTGGCCAACAACATGGCAAAGTGAAGTAGGTATTAGAGAGTGATGGACAGTCGGGGTGCAGAGGACAATGCAGCAGCTGTCAATCATCCTGATGCCGCGGCCCTTTAATACAGTTCCTCAAGCAGTTCCCCAACCATAAAATTATTTTCCTTGCTACTTCGTAACTGTAATTTTGCTACTGTTATGAATCCGATAATGTTAAGTATCGGATATGCAGGATGGTCTTAGGCAACCCACATTGGAGAACCACTGCCTTACAGGGAGCTCCCATTCAGCAGTTACTTCTTTTTTTGTTTGTTTGTTTGTTTTTCAAGACAGGGTTTCTCTGTATAGCCCTGGCTGTCCTGGAACTCACTTTGTAGACCAGGCTGGCCTCGAACTCAGAAATCCGCCTGCCTCTGCCTCCCGAATGCTGGGATTAAAGGTGTGCGCCACCATGCCCGGCTCAGCATTACTTCTTGGAGCCTCCTGAGGATGGGAACATTTGACTCAGCTTGGTGGGAGAAGGTCGGGGTGTTGGATGGATCAGGAAGTGGTGTGAATTCTGCCGTCAGGGAGGTCCGAGTCCCGGATGAGGACAGGTTCTGGGTTAACGGAGAGTAGCGGGTAGAGCCCAGTGTTTGTGCCTGTGTCTCTAGAAACCTTATAACACAGTTCTGCGATGTTCAAAGGGCGGAGCGGGGGAAGAGGGAGAGAGCTGAAACAGAATATTATTAGAATTCATTTAGGAAGGAAAAATGCACAGCTAATGAACACGTACATAATGTGTGGTTATGCTGAGCGGAGCAGTAAAGGTTCTGTGTCATCTTCATTTAAGGATTAGGAATCAGAGAAGTTACAGAATTTGCTCAAAGTCCGTGAGCAGAGCTAGATGGCAGCCAGGTTGTGTGGTGCATCACACCACCTCTGTATTCAGCCACCTACCGGAAAAATGACATTTAAAGTGGTAGGAGCAGAAGTTTAGTGGGATTTAAAGCCCAGGCGTTTCAGGATGGTGCACTGAATACAGATTTCTTTTTCACTTTTGGTCAAAATGGTGTCTTCTCTCCTCTATGGGGTACATAAAGAACATGTCTGGAAGCCCCCCCCCAAATTGCCCTTGTAAATCCCTGCAGGGCTTGCTTCTTCTGTTTCAGAAAAGAAATTAAATATCACCCTTTGCTCTTACCTTATAATCTAGACACACATGCAGACCCTCACAAAAATCAAACCCTGTTGCAGGTCTGGTTCTTGGTTGACTGACGTGATACACTGTTTTTTAGAGATAACACCACATCTTCTGTTTAAGTAAGTATACAATACAAAGAAACCAGTGCATAGTTCCAGAGCTAAATGATTTTTAAAATTATTTTAAAACCATGAGTTTCACCTTAGGTGTCTAAAGGTGTCGATATGGTGTAGTGGGTAATGTGAGTCACTAGCAGCACATGTGGAAAGGCGAGCCAAGAGAGATGCACGAGAGCCGAATCCAATGCCTGATGTGAAGTTATTTGAGTTGAGTTCTCTTTCTGGTCCTGGGTAATCTTTTCACACTCGATCCCAGGTGGCAGACACTTGACTTGAAGCGGATCTCAGTGCGCCCTGAGATGTGGGTGAGTCCTGTGAGTGCTATTTATATCAGGTAGGATTCGCCAGGGGAACAGATTAGACGGAATTTATACATGGCATTTTAAAGGGTATTCTTTGGACAGCTTAAACAACAGTTGCTGGGGTAGATCAACAATGGCTGCCTGCATTCTGGAGACGCAGAGAACAGGGTGCTCCATGCACGAAGCTGGATGCTCGGTAGTTCCAACGCTGTACTGTAGGCCAGAAGCTCCCATGAGAAAACCACTGCTCTTCAGTCAACATTGTAAAGCAGAGGAAGGTGGATCGATGTCAGAAGACAATGGTGGTGGCGGCGGCAGCGGCGGCGGCGGGCATAAGCTCAGGCGGAAGCAGAAGCAGACAGGCAGTTCTGCATCTTTTCCCTGGAAAGCTTTAAGCTTTTTAAATCACTTTTTACCTTTAACTATTAGGATCTCTCTCTCTGTCTCTCTCTCTACCTCTCTCTCTCTCTCTCTGTCTCTGCCCCCCCCCTCTCTCTCCTTATATCTTCTATTACCTCTCTAAGAAATTTCAACAGCTGAGCTTGGTGGTACATGACTTTAATTTCAAGTCCCAGAAGGCAGAGGTACATGATTCTCTGGGAGTTCTCCAGCTAGCCTGGTCTTCATAGTACATTCCAGGACAGCCAGGACTACGGAGAGAACCCTCCCCTCTCAAAAAATAAACAAAAGAAAGAGAAAAAAAATGATATTTCAACCATTAGTGTATTTGTGTGCAGTCTGGAGAGCTGAAGTCCCTTTCACTAGAGAAGGCTGTGGGCCAGGCACCGTTTTTTTGTTTGTTTGTTTTGTTGTTGTTGTTGTTTCCCTCCTATGAGGACCCAGGTGATGCTGGGCCACTGGGACAGTCTAGGATGATCTTTCCTGTCACACCTACAAAGTCCCTTTTGCCACATAAGGTAACACCCATGGATCTTGGGGACTGGGAGATGGACATCTGTGGGGACTTAGTCTTCTTCAGATTAACATCGGGATGATGGGGTCAGCACTGCTTCTTTAACTCTCCAAAGTGTTTTCGAGGCCTCCCGTCTGGTTTAGCTGAGAGCTCTCAACATTGTGTCAGGGTGAAGCTAGTGCTTGGGTACTTGCATATCACGTCATGGGTTAGATACCAGAGCACAGTTCTCTAATCCACAAGAGAGAGTTTCCAATGTTCTCAGGGGGTCCTTAGAGTATCACTTTGCAAAATGAACGTGTAGCAGCCTGTGAAAGATTAGGAGATAATCTTACGTCAAAAGATGTTCTGTAATAAATACCGTTAACATTGCAAAAAATTCGCCCCACAGATTTTTAGACTTTAAAACATGTTAGCATGAAGACAAGTAATGAGAATTCTTTGTAGTTTGATTGCAAGTAAATTTTACAAAGTTATCGTGTGTGTGTGTGTGTGTGTGTGTGTGTGTGTGTGTGTCTGTAGTTGGAACTTTGGGTCTTGCACGTGGCAGGCTGACACTGTAACTAGACACTAGACTAGTCCATTTTTTTTCTTATGCCTATGACTCTAGCTCTAACTCTGACTTTTCTTGCCTCTGCATTCACATCCATAAACCTACACACAGACACACACACACATATGTTTAAAAAAATTAAAATAAGTAAATATGTTGAAGACTATGCCAAGGGCAATGCCTTATGCTTGAAATATGTTGCCTTTAATCAGGTTTTTTTTTTTTATTCCAAAACTTAAATACATTGTGCTGAAACAGTAAATCAAAAAGGCCTATTAGAGCTGATTCTGTACATTTCCTAAGTGAGGTTCACTGTGTGTGTATGTATTTGTACCACACACATACCTGGTAGCTGAAGAGTCCAGGAGAGTGTTGCATCTCCTGGGACTGGAGTTACAAATGGTTGTTAGCAGCCATGTGGGCGCAGGAACTTGAACCTGGGTCCTCTGGAAGAGCAGCTAGTGCTCTTAACTGCTAAGTTACCTCTCCAGCCCTAAAAACAGCATATATATTGAAAATATTGAGAATAACACACACACACACACACACACACACACACACACACCAATTCTGTGACTATAATCATAAAATTGTTTTGAAAAGTAAAGCTAGGGTCTTGAATGTTTTCATAGATGATGGATAGAAAATTTTACTATGATAAATATTCTGTCATCTCAGAACCAATCTCCGACGAGAAAATTGTCTTGGAACCACGGCACAGTTGCATCTAAATGCCGCCATGATCTTTTCCCTTTGGGAACTGTGATATCTCTGAAGTGATCACAATGGAACGCACTAGCTTCAGACTCATAGCAGCCTGGACACAGGATGCAGGGCTTCTCCTTCTCCACTGGGCCTGTAGCACAGGTTGGCCAGTACTCTAAGACTTTAATTGTGCTTCTTTTGTTTATCATATTGCAAATCACATTTTATCACACATTGTTTTGGTTTATCTATTTAATGTCAAATTCTCAAGAGTAAGTGTCTGGCCCTTAGAGCTGAAGCAGTCTTCGTTGGTAAATGACTTAGGGAAGAATCCCTAGAAACTCAACATCAGGTGAAGTTTCCATTAAGCCCTCAATCCATGCATCTAGTTACACTCTTACCTGACTGAATTTTGAGAAAATTCATGATATTTTCAGAGAAAGGTGAAAACTAAGTTAAAAATAAGTAAGATGACAAAGGCAAAGGTTATATGGGTTTATATAAACTTAATTATGAAGCAAATATGCCAGAAAGTTCTGTGCATTTGCTGGGGTATACACTGTGTTAGCGCTAAGGTTGCTAAGAGCCAATGAAGAAAGAAATTGACTTTTTTTTTTTTTTTTTTTTTGGTTTTTCGAGACAGGGTTTCTCTGTATATCCCTGGCTGTCCTGGAACTCAGTCTGTAGACCAGGCTGGTCTTGAACTCAGAAATCCGCCTGCCTCTGCCTCTCAAGTGCTGGGATTAAAGACGTGCGCCACCACTGCCCAGCAGAAATTGACTTTCTTTCTTGCAATATAAGCACTCTTTCAATGAAAGGAAACTGACTCTAGCAAGAATTTATAGGTACCAATTATCCCAGAAATTGACGTTTTTTTTTCTTACATTCTTTCTTTTTTTTATTTTTGAGACAGAGTCTCACTATATAGTCTTGGCTATCCTAAAATTGTGGGATATGTAGTTGAGGCTGCCCTCAAACTCAGAGGCCCACAAGCCTCAGCCTCTTGAACACTGAGATTAAAGGCTTGTGCCACAATACCCAGACCAAGAAGTTGACTTTTCAATATTCGAAAAATTATGATTCCACCCGAATATATGAAACAGCTACTTCTAGAATTGGGAACATGAATTCATCTTATGGGATAGCAAAGGAATTTACTGTGTAGTATAAGGAAAAACATGTTTAACTCTTCTTTACACTGAAAACAACCATGCATTTTAGAGGGAAGGGCCTTGTTCTGCCAGCTCCTGTCCCCGCGATCATGGCATACCCAGATAAGAAGTGCTGCTGTAGAAGGAGATAAGGTGACTCATCAAATAGCAAAAGAGCTACCAAACATTCTGGCAAGATGTTCACTTAACAAAGAAATGGAGGAATGCATTCCCACTAGTAGATTAGTAATGCAACGTATGTTGTCAAATCAGAATTAGTAAATGATGATCTATTCGTATGACAATCTTTTTTTCTGAAAGTGGGGCTCTAAGACTAACATTATTTACTTGGGTGCATTTCTGCCTATTCTCTATAAATATCACGACAGGATGCAGCAAATAACACTAGGTATTAAATGGCAAGCATGAAGTTAGTTAAACATAGAATATGTAATTGTTCCTTAGGTTTGCAATATAAGCACCTTTTCAATGAAAGGAGACTGACTCTAGCAAGAATTTATAGGTACCAATTATCCCAGAAAATGATGACCTAAGAGGAAGGTGTGGGGATAGAAGCCAATTAGAGAAAGGTCTGCACCTGGAGCCCTCCCTGGGGCTGGGCAAGTTGGATAGGAGAGCTGTAACTCAAGGATGTGATTGATGGAGTCTGTTTGTCATCTGGGAAATTCATCACCTCCCCCTTTCCTCTGAGCCTTCTTGAATTTTATGTTGCCAGTGTGTAGAGAGTTATCACGAATGCCAGTGTGGGAATGTCTGTCAGAAGTTCACCGGGGAGGGTTTATAAAATGTGGATTTCTAAAAGGTACTTTTAAATGTTGGGGCATTTTGGGGGGCGAGTTGTCTTAATGTTGGAAGTTTGGGGCTTGGAATCACAACTGCAGTTTTGGGTTGTGAATGTAGGTGAGGCAGAGGGCTTACACAGTTGTGAATGTCTCTAGGTGAGATTCTCCAGCAGGACTAACTCCACAAATGCAAAAACAAGAGCAAACTTACTTTGTGCCCCTTCGCTCTGGTGTTATGGCTGAAGAGTTGCCCAGCCAGGCCCAGGTAGGAAGGAAACAGCCCCTTGGATTGGTTTACAGTTCCTTTCAGTTATTTGGCTTTCCTTCACATTTATGACTTTGGATGCATTGAACCTCTTTCTTCTCCAGCGATTTCTTCTTTACGAAGGATTCCCCCAACTGTATTTGATACTTTCCTTTAGAGTTAAAAGCAGAAAAACTTTTTGGACCAGACTCTTGCTATACTTGCTGGGTTTGTGTGTCAACTTGATAGAAGCTAGATTCATCACAGAGAAAGGAGACTCAGTTGAGGAAATGCCTCCGTGAGATCCAGCTTTAGAACATTTTCTCAACTAGTGATCAGTGTGCGTGGTGGAGTCCCCGGGTTGGTGGTCTTGGGTTCTTTAAGAAGGCAGGTTGAGCAAGCCAGAGGAAGCAAGCCAGTAAGCAGCATTCCTCCATGGCCTCTGCATCAGCTCCTGCCTCTAGGTTCCATCCCTGCTTGAGTTCCTGTCCTGACTTCCTCCAGTGATGGACTGAGATGTGGAAGTGTAAGCTGAGTAAATCCCTTTCCTCCCAACTTGCTTTTTGGTCATGGTGCTTCATCGTAGCAATAAAACCCTGACTAAGACACATGTTATGTAGCCCAGGCTGGCCTCAGCCTCCCAAATGCTAGAATGTGTGCCACCGTACTTGTCTAACTCTCAATACACTGTGTTTCTGCCTTATTATTATGTCAACGTTGTTCTGGAAAAAGCCACTGAGTTCATAAATATTGTTCATTCTCTTGCTCATTCTCTGTCTCTCTCCACACTATGGATTAGAACCCCCAGGACCATATGCACATTGTCTCTACTACCAGTCGTCCCCTAAATTTTCTTTCCTTATTATTTTGTTCATGTTTCAGTTATAGGCTGTACATTGGTCAGACTCAGGGTAAGCTGAACAAAGAGATAAATAGGTCATTTGTATCACGAGGTCATCAAAAAAATCCCCTTCGGGCCCCCCCCCCCATCTAATTCCCCAAGGTGTTGTCCTTTGTCTTTAAGAAAAATGCAGGTTTTTGGTATATAGCTCATGCTATAAATCGTGTGTGTGTGTGTGTGTGTGTGTGTGTGTGTGACTTATAGGTATGTGCCACCAAGTCTGGCTCTAAGGTATTTACTTTTTTATTTTTGAGACAGGGTCCCACGTAAGCCAAGCTCATTTCAAGCTCACTAGCTAAGGGTAGCCTTGAATTCATCCTTCTGTTTGTACCTTGAGTATTACAGGCATGTACTACCATGGCTGGTTCGAAAAATTACTAAACATTTCTTTCTTTTTTTCTTTTCTTTTTTCTTTTTTTTCTTTTCTTTTTTTGATGGTGGTGGTATTGGAGATTGAACTAAGAACCTCACACATGCTAAGTGTGATGGCTTGTATATGCATGGCTCTGAGAGTGGCACTATTGGGAGGTGTGGCCTTGTTGAAGTAGGTGTGTTACTGTGGGTGTGGGCTTTAAGACTCTTATCCTATGGCCTAATCGGCCATCATTGGGAAGAGAGGCCCCTTGGTCTTGTAAACTTTACATGACCCAGCACAGGGGAAGGCCAGGGCCAAGTAGTGGGAGTGGGTGGGTAGGGGAGCAGGGGCGGGGGGGGGGGCACGTATAGGGAACTTTCAGGATAGCATTTGAAATGTAAATAAAGAAAATAATAATAAAAAAAAGAAAGAAAAGAAAAGACTCTTATCCTAGCTGCCTGGAAGCCAGTATTCTGCTAGCAGCCTTCAGAAGAAGATATAGAACTCTCAGCTCCTTCTGTACCATGCCTGCCTGGATGCTGCTATGTTCCAGCCTTGATGATAATGGACTGAACCTTTGAACCTATAAACCAGCCCCAATTAAATGTTGTCCTTATAAGAGTAGCCTTGGTCATGGTGTCTGTTCACAGCAATAAAACCCTAACTAAGACACTAAGCAAGTGCTCTGCAACTGAGCTACAACTCCGGAGGTGAGGTGTTCGTGTGTGCACATCCCAAAGTCAGTCTATAGCACTGTGCCTGTGCCTTCAGACAAGTCCTAGAAAGAAAAGGTCAAGGCCTCCCATCCAAGGAGTAATAAAGAAGTGGTGAACGGGAATTCCATTCCCACCAAAGAGACAAAGATGTGGACAAAGATGGAGTCTCCAAAGTGGCTGGGAAGAAGTGACACTGTGCAGAAACTGGTAGACGGGAAGACAGAAATGGACAAAGTGACTGATTCTCTGATGCTCCACACACATGGACCTGACTTGTCTTTTACACAGTGGCCATGTGTATCTAAGGCACCTGTGCGACGCTGCTGACCTGTCCCCTGTTCTAGTCTTTCTCTCTTGGGAGGCAAATGCTCCACCACTGAGTTAGAGCCCCGCCTTCACTTTTCATTCTTATGAATCTATAACAACCCCTCCTTTGTTACTGTGGACATTCTTTAGATATTATTTCTGAAAGTGGGACATTTTTATTATTAAAACAAATCCTACCCAAATCCTTGCAGTCTATAAAAGTTAAATCAATGCAGCATTGCTTGGGTGGCCATTGTCTTCCTAACATGGTTTTAAAATCACTGGCTTCCAGGATTTTAAGTCAAACCGCTTGTTGCACTTAAATAGTCATTCCACCCTGGCTAGGCACTCCAAACAGAATCGACCAGCATTCTATGCTTTCTCTGCCGGGCAAGGGTCTGGTGTTTATTTCTGTTCCCTCGGCCGTAGCTGGTGGCTGTCTACTTTCCACTGTATTATGACTACTTGGATTAAAGCACATGGGGTCCGGAGCTAGGAAGATCTGAATGAGGGGCTCACCTCAGGCTTAGTTTCTTCATCAAAACAGCAAAAGCCAGAACCAGCGAGATGATGGCTCAGAAGCTAAAGGTGCTTCGTCTCTAGACTGATCACCCTTGTTCAGCCTCCAAATCCCACAAGCTAGAAGGAGAGAGCTGACTCCTGTGAACTATCCCGTGACACGCCATAGTGTGTGCTGCCACACTTCCCCACATAGGCATACACAGAGTAAATAAGTGAACAAAGGAATCCATAAATAATAAGTATGAAGAAGGTTAAGGCCAGAGGATTGATTGCAAGTTCAAGGCCAGCCTGGGGTACATAGTGAAACCTTGTCTAAAAAAGAAAGAGTTTGGATTTTGTAAGAGGATCTGCATGGAGTCCTCAGGTCAGGGCCTAACCTCAGAGCGGGAGATCGTTCCCTGTTCTCAAAGATCACTCTAGTCTCTAACATTCTTTTGTTTTGTTTTGTTTTGTTTTGTTTTTAAAGATTTATTTATTTATTATATGTAAGTACACTGTAGCTGTCTTCAGATACTCCAGAAGAGGGCGTCAGATCTTGTTATGGATGGTTATGAGCC
>NC_034593.1:115485244-115489159 GCF_900095145.1 Mus pahari | reverse complement strand
TTTTTTTTTTTTTTTTTTTTTCCCGAGCATTTTTATAATGTTTCTATTATGTAATTTTTTTTTGTTGTTGTTGTTGCTGTTCCTGGCAGCGCTGGGGACCATACCCAGTGTGGTAAGTGCTCTACCACCAAGCTACGATCTGAGGTATCAGGTGTGATAATCTATTCATGTATATAAGGTGATTGTCTCACCTTGCAGGCTTTGAACTCTGTGAAGGAAGACTTTCCGACTTAAGTCACCTTTGGTTTTCAGTGTCTGGCAAAAAAAAAAAAAAAAGGAACACAACAAAATTCTTTTAAGGTCTGATGTATCACATGGAATTAGAATGAAATAGATTTAAACTTGAAACAACGGCTCTGACTTGCCCTCCGTCTAAAAAGTGGAATGAGTCTGATGGTCGTGCATGTGGTGTTCTGTAATGAATGGAGCAGTCCCCTGATTCCGAGCATGAGATTGCAACTGCTGGGCTGTGAAATAATCTGCAAAACGGCGTTTTTTTTTCCTGATGTGCTTTGTGTTGGCATCAGTGGGGTAGAATGTCGTTTCATAGTCTGTGTTTGCTGAACCATGGAAGGGATTTACGGGAGCATCTGCATGGACGCCAGCGCTAAAGTGGGGCACTGTCCCAGAAACATGACATGTAAGACAAATTGATGCATTCAGGCCCACAGAGTCAACAACGCAATCTGCTGGATTTAGAGAGGAAGTTTTTGGCACCAAGCGCAGAGCATGTATCCGTGTGACAAAACCAGGCTCGGTACCAACTCCCTGTCCCCAATGAAATCCTCCAAGTGACTTCTTTATTCTTTTTCATGACATCACCAGTCTTATCTTATCCAAGATCTTGAAATTGTGCTTTTCTTCTTGCTTCTTCCTTATAATTACTTGTTGACTAAACCCAGCTCATTCTCAAATCTCTCTCCTCTCTCTCTCTCTCTCTCTCTCTCTCTCTCTCTCTCTCTCTCTCTCTCCCTCCCTCCCTCCCTCCTAATGTGTCTGGATTTCTGCCTTTCCTTATTTGATATCTATTGCCTTTCCAGCCTAGGTAATATGCCGCCCACCTCTAGCTTCGGTGATACGCTGCCTCTGGTTTGTTTTATGTGTATGCTCACTCACAGGTCTACTCAGAACAGAAGTTCTCTGCTGTCAACTAGAAATGCCGAAAGTTTCTCTGTGACCCACACTTACTCCTTGTTGCACCCTCTTCCTTTATCCCTTAAATCCAGTCCCTACACAAACTTGATCTAATAGGTTTGTGATGGTTAATTCTCCACATCCACTTGAGCAGACTCAGGGACATCCAAATTGAAGCATTTTTTTCTGTCTATGTTTCATGAAGCAATTTCTAGAAGAGGAAAGGGTTTGAGCGAAGAGCACCTGCTTTGTTTTTTCTTTTGTTTATTTGTTTGTTCTTTTATTTTTTTGAGACAGGGTTTCTCTGTGTAGCCTCGGCTGTCCTGGAACTCACTTTGTAGACCAGGCTGGACTCTAACTCAGAAATCTGCCTGCCTCTGCCTCCCAAGTGCTGGGATTAAAGGAGTGTGCCACCACTGCCCGGCTTCTTTTTAGTTTTTGAGACAGAGTTTCATATAGCCCAGACTGTCTTTAAATTTGGTGTGTATGTAGCCAGATTTGCCTCGCTGCCTGGATTGCTGGGATTTCAGGCTAGAGCACCTGCTTTGATCAGTATGTTGGTTAATATCCAATCTGCTCAGGGCTAGAGTGGGACAAACAAGAGAAGGAAGAATTCTCTAGTCATCCATCTAGTCATCCATCTTTTTTCAGCCTTGGGCATTGAAGCCTATTGTTATTGAGGCTTTGGAGTTCAAGATTAAGACATGCCTCTTCCATCCCCCTGGGATGACTGTTGACTCCATACTGGGAACAAATCTATCAACATTCTAGGGTTTCTAGCTTCTAGACTGATCGCTCTCCAGCTTGCAGATGCCGTAAGCATGGGACTGCTGAGCTGTCATAAACCTGTGAGTCATTTCCCATAATGCATTTCTCCTCATACAGGTTGTCCGTCCATCTGTCTGTCTTGTGGCTCTGTTTCTCTAGAGAACCTTGACTAATGAAGAGATTGGTTTTTTCCCCTGGGATCTCCTCCAGTTTTCTGTCTTTAGCTTCTGCCCATGAATCTATTTTCTTGAGATTCACTGGAAAGCATTAGGGCAGTGGTTCTCAACCTATGGGTCGAGAATCCTTTAGGAGTCACAATCAGATGTCCTGTATACCAGACATTTACATCATAATGCCTAACAGTAGCAAAACTACAGTTGTGAAGTAGCAACAAAAATATTTTATGGTTGGAGTCAGCACAGCATGAGGACTGTATTAAAGGGTCGCAGCCTTAGGAAGGTTGAGAACCACTGCTGTAGTGATTGCCCACTGCCAGCTCCCAATTCTCCATATTCACTAAAGGGAATTTACCTTCAACTCTGGTGTTGCTTCTTAAATCAGCATCTCTGTGTAATGTCATCACTTGAAGAGTGTTAGGGAGGTGTAATTGTGTGTGTGTCACATGCCCCAAGGTGTGTTGTTGTTGCTGTCATTGTTGCTTTACCTGAAAAACAAACTGTGGCCCTTCATGTTCTGTCCTGTTCTGTAGTCATGTCTCCCCCAGATGGATGAGCCTTTATCCACACTTCTGTGATCACATTAAAAAAATTATTGTTTAAATTTAAGATCTCAGTTTTTAAGCTGAATATAGTAGTTCATGCCTTTACTATCAGCACTTGGGGAGGCAGAAGCAGACAGAGCTCTGTGAGTTTGAGGCCAGCCTGGTCTACATAGTGAATCCCAGGATAGGCAGGGAGACACAGAGAGACTGTCTGGAAAAAAAACAAAAAAACAAAACCCAGAACAGAACTTAGTTTTTTACCAAATTATCCATGTTTAAAAATATTTCCAACTAATACAGTAAGTGCAGGAGGAACTTTAGGCTTTCTACATCTGCCCACTTTCCCCAACGTGTTTGATGCAGGCTAAGTATATAGTAAATACTTGATGAATATGAATTCGTCAACAGAGATCATTAGAACAATGTGAATAATTTGATATGTTCCAAGTTACACTTCTAGACTAAGATATGAGTGTTTTTAGAAAAGACAACAGCAGAAAATTTCCCCATATTTTCTAGTTTGGAATTTCTAGAAATGAGTAGATGTTTACATGTGTTCTATTTAAAAATCCAAATGCATTTCTGTTGGATAGTAAGAACCTTTTCTTTGTTAAATCCCAACAGAGAGAATTAGGGTGGAATGTTAACAGAAGAGAAAATACTCTCAAGATAACACACGGACTTCATCAAAAAGGCACTGGGAGAAATTAGGCAGGAACTCAGAAAGCAGACAGATTGCCGTCTGGGCTCACTGATTCTAAAAGCAAAACATTTGTAATACTTAAGGCCATTTTGTGGATAGACCCTCATCTTAGGAAAGAAGTTATTTATTTAGAATACCTTTATTAGTCATTCATATATATAAACTTGTAATGATTGCATATAAAGCATAGAAAGGAAAAATTCTTCAGAAACTCTAGAAATAACTACAATTATTTTAGTTTTCTAAAAACAAAATTAACAAACCCCTACAAACTTCTCTTCAAATTTTGTTTTTAAATAAGAAGCCTTTTATGTCACCTGTCCCTACACAATGGTTTTCACGTAATAAAGCAGAACAACTTGGAAGTACTTCACTTCCTACCCTTGACTGTTCTGGAACTTCAGTATTTAAAAATTAGTCATTACAAGTCAGATAATCAATAGACTCTCCCATCTTTATTAGCAGTTTAGATGGTTCAGAATAAGGAAATATCTAGGAGAAACTGAGATCTTCTTCTTCTTCTTCTTCTTCTTCTTCTTCTTCTTCTTCTTCTTCTTCTTCTTCTTCTTCTTCTTCTTCTTCTTCTTCT
>NC_034593.1:115477119-115485009 GCF_900095145.1 Mus pahari | reverse complement strand
TTTGAGACAGGATTTCACTAGACCAGGGTAGCCTTGGACTCATAAAAACTCACCTACTTCTGCTTCCTGAGTGATGGGATTAAAGGTGTGTACTACCACAGCTAGTGAGACCATTTCTTAAGTCATAGGATTCCAAGCTTTTGAATTGGAAGCTGCCACTGATAACAATGGCTACAAGGTGGTACAACAGTAAGTATTTGGAATAAAGTAGCAATCAGTTAGTTATTCAGCAGATAAAATTTAACAATCCTAAAAGCATGACAGTAATAAAAATAATGCCTTATTTTCTTCTCTATTGCTGTGATAAATACATTGAAAGGAACTTGGGGAGGTTATGGCTTACATGTCTGGATCACAGTCCGTCACTGTAGGAGGTCGTGCATGGGGCAGGGATTCAAGGCAGAAATCTGAAGACAGGAGCTGAAGCAGAAATTATGGAGGGATGCTGTTTATTGACTTGCTCCCCTCCCCCTGTTTCTATGAGGCTGTTCCTCCACCCACCTGCACACTCCCACCTCCCTGCTCTTGATTCCCCTACTCTGGGGCATCTATCGAGCCTTCATAGGACCAAGGACCTCTCCTCCCATTGATGCTGACAAGACCATCCTCTGCTACATATGCAGCTGGAGCCATGGGTACTCCTTGGTTGGTTGCTTAGTCCCTGGGGGATCTGGTTGGTTGATATTGTTGTTCTTCCTATGGGGTTGCAAACCCCTTCAGCTCCTTCTGTCCTTTCTCTAAGGAGTTGCCTTTCAAACAGGCTCTTGCATGTAGGTGCTTAGTAGGAAGTAGGTAAGTGGAAGGGTAATGTGCATGGGGGGGGGGATGAACATTAGGAAACAGCAGTAGACATGATGTAGAAAGACAGGGAGTCAAGCTAGGAAGTGATGGTAGCCTCCAGGGAAGAAATGATGAGGCTCAGTGATGTGGAGATGGGATGATGTTAGGTCCTCAGGATTCAGCCATTGAGTGGCTGAGTGAATGAAGGAGGACAGTGTCTGTACTGGCTGGTTTCGTGTGTCAACTTGGCACAGGCTGGTGTTGTCACAGAGAAAGGAGCATCAGTTGGGGACATGCCTCCATGAGATCCAGCTGTGGGGCATTTTCTCAGTTGGTGATCAAGGGGGGGAGGGCCCCTGGTGGGTGGTGCCATCCCTGGGCTGGTAGTCTTGGGTTCTATAAGAGAGCAAGCTGAGCAAGCCAGGGGAAGCAAGCCAGTAAGGAACATCCCTCCATGGCCTCTGTATCAGCTCCTGCTTCCCGACCTACCTGCTTGAGTTCCAGTCCTGGCCACCTTTGGTGATGAACAGCAACGTGGAAGTGTAATCTGAATAAACCCTTTCCTCCCCAACTTGCATCTTGGTCATGATGTTTTGTGCAGGAATAGAAACCCTGACTAAGACAGTGTTCTTGGAAAGACATACAGAGTTCGGCTTGAAAACCATGTGTAGTAGTATAAACTTGTACTCTCAGCACGCGGCTGGAGGCTCTCAGCCTCAAGGCAAGCCTTTACAGTAGGGAGGGACAGGAAAGTAGGGGGGAGGGGAAGGAAACTATGACAGGTAATTAATATACCAGTTCAAAAAATGACAAGCAATTGATGTTGGTGCTATGAAAGAGAGATCGATGTTTGGCGCAAAGGATTAAGGTAAATTCCCAATGGGCATGTACTTGTGCATTTGACTGAGAGAGCAGTCCATCAGTGGGAGCTGAGGGGTAGGGCAGAGGAATAAAAGGACCACTGTCCTAGGAATAGGACTCAACATGGGAGACAGAGGATGCAGGAGAGACACAGTAGCATAATTTAGTTTGGGTTATTTATTATGTTTTTCTGTTTTGGGTTAAAGAAATTAGCATTGACACATAGTTAGACCATAAAAATAACATGGTTTAGTGTTTCCAAACCTTAAATTCCTAATGACAGGAGTATTAAGACTTTCTTTAGTTTCTTTCTTTTCTTTTTTTTCTCAGAGTTGGGAATTCAGTCTTAGAACATCCCACACACTAGGCAAGAGCTGTATCCATGGGCTCAATCCTTGGCTTCCCTTTAGTTTCTGTGTCCCTCAAGTGCATTAATTGGCAGGCTGTTAACTCTGGGCAAGAGCCATGAACTTAAACTCTGCCTGGATATATAACGTTGGGCACATTTGTTATTTTTCCCTCAGTGCCATCCTTTTAAAATGGAAGCTTTATTAAATGGGAGAGTAATATATTATGTTTGTCTTTTCCTCGTGACTCATGAGTGACTCGTGACTCATGTCTTAACTCTCACTGATATGGGGCTAAGGCAGGTAAATGCTAAAACACTGACTGTGACACTAGATGAGAGGAGATGCTTTGGGATGTGTGGACACAAGTTCCTGAATCTTGTTTTGTCAATGGAAAGCCTCTAGATAAGTGGTTCCCAACCTGTGGGTCAAAACCCCTTTGTGGGAGTCACATATCAGGTATCCTGCACATCAGACGCTTACATTACAATCCACAACAATAGCAAAATTGCTGTTATGAAGTAGCAACTAAATAATTTTATGGTTGGAGGTCAGCAAAACCAGAACTGTATTATAGAGTTGTAGCATTAGGAAGGTTGAGAACCACTCATCTAGTAGATAAATGGCACTGTTTGCAGAAACACATTTCTCTATTCTTCTTTTGTTCTATTCTTTTTTTTTTTTTTTTTTTTTTTTTTTTTTTTTTTTTTTTTTTTTTTTTTTTTTTTTTTTTTTTTTTTTCGAGACATGGTCTTGCTATGTGGCCCAGAATAGTCTGGAACTCACTTTTGTTGCTCAGGACAACCTAGAAGTTTCCATCCTCATTCCTCAGCCTGCTCAGTGCTGCTGGTACAGACGGCTGTCACCTAGATCACAGACGGCTGTCACCATACCTAGCTCGGAAAACCCTTCTCGTGCTTGTTAGAGTTTCATTGGTGTGAAGACACACCACGACCAAGGTAACTTTTATAACGGGCAACAGTTTATCAGGGGTGGCTTACAGTTTCTGAGGATCAGTCCATTATCATCCTGACAGGAAGCATGGCAGTGTGCAGGCAGACATGGTGCTGGAGAGCTGAGAGTTCTCCATGCTCCTCTGAAGACAGCCAGGCCGACTAGCCTCTGCAGGTAGTCATGAAGAGGGTCTATCTACACTGGGTGAAACATGAGCACCAGGAAACCTCAGAGTTCTCCTACACAGTAAGACACTTCCTTCAACAAGGCCACACCACCTAATAGTGGCACTTCCCAGGGGCCAAGCATATACAAACCACCACAGTGCTATTTTATGAAAAAGATGTGAAAGAGTCAACACATAGGGCCATATTCTATGGTGTATGTCCACCCATGGACTCAGACAGTGTAGACTCTCATAGGTGGCTTTGCCTCCTGGGGTCACCTTAAAATAGCCCATTGTTCTCTCAACATCCAGCAGTCTGCTAATTCTGAAGGATTACCAATTTGCACTCTATTGCCTTCATTAATTTCAAATATGCTGAGGTAGTTTTTTCATTGGTAAGTTGCCCTCTGGCAGTCTAACCCCACCAGATATAGGCTTTCAGAGTGCATGCGACACAGGCTGCATAGGATTTGAGGGATCTTTCTCTTCCTCTTTTGGATGTGTGTGTGTGTGTGTGTGTGTGTGTGTGTGTATGTGTGTGTGTGTATGTGTGTGTGTGCACATATATGCTTATATATATAATCAAATACATTTAAATTTTTTATTTATATGTCTTTGTATGAGTGGATGCACATGAATACAGGTGCTCTTGGAAGAAGACAGATATGTCAGACCCCTGTAACTCCAGAAGATCATTACAGGAGATTGCCGGCTGCCACGTGGGTGCTGGGAACTGAACCTAGGTTCTCTGTAAGAGCAGTACATACTCTTAACCTCTGAGTTTTGTAGACTTCTTCTTTCAGAAGGTATCTATCATAATGGAACACATAGCTTTGAGAATTAGCCAGGTTTTTCTAATAGTCACAATAGGTAAGGTGCTATCTTAAGTGGGTTACACAAGGTAATTCACAACCTAATGACGTAAGAGAAAAAGGACATTATAGATGACAAAAGGAGAGTTACAACGTGGTTAAACGAGTTACCAAAGTTTCTGGCTTCGAAGAGTGATGGATCCAGGCCTCTGACCCTGGAGTCCATAAAGTTAACCCCTGTTTCACCTATCTCTTCAGTGAAAGAGCAGATGGTGGATAACAACGGACACAACGGGAATAGTGAAGGCCACCGGAAGATCCCGTCTTCACAATCCATCTTCGACACACAGAGATGACTTTCCCTGTGACTGAGACACAGGGAAATTAAGAAGAGAGGAACTTACTGGTACCTTTGTGTCGAGGCCTATGGTTCTGGGCAGCATCTTTGAGGATACAGGTCACCTAGAGACTATTCAACTTTCCTTGTCCATCTTTTTCTCTTCTTGCTATCCCCTCTACATTGTAGGTAGGCAATCCTCTTTCCCCTCTCCCATGTTAGAATGTCCAGGAGCTATGTGGTCATTTAACAATTGTCAGATTTTATTATTATTATTATTATTATTATTATTATTATTATTATTATTATTATTATTTTGGATAGTGGCTTAGTTTGCCATGGCTATGCCCTGAAGGCCATGGCCCTTTTCCAGAAGAGCCCAATGGAACAATGGAAGCAAGCCCCAGGCCGAGCTCTGCTGTACTGACAAATATTTAGTAGCAAGGAGTTCAGAAACACGCCACAGCTTGTTCTTGCAGTCTTACTCCAGTCTGTGGGAAGAACCAAGGCACAAGAATATAGAACACTAATAGGCGGTTTAAGGTCTGTGAGATGACTTAGTGGGTAGGGACACTTAGTGGGTAGGGTAGGGTAGGGTAGGGTAGGGTAGGGTAGGGTAGGGTAGGGTAGTGTTGCCCAGCCTGCCAAATGGAGCTGGATCCCTAGAACCCATGAAGTGGAAGAACCAATTCCCACAAGCTGACCTCTGACCTCTATATGTGCACCCTGATATGCATACTCCCCTCCCAACACACACACACACACACACACACACACACACACACACACACACACACACACACGGTTTTTGAGACGAGGGTTTTTTGTTTTGTTTTGTTTTGTTTTGTTTTGTGTAGCTCTGGGTATCCTGGAACTCATCCTGTAGACCAGGGAGGCCTCGAACTCACAGAGATCTGCCTGGCTCTGTCTCCCAGGTGCTGGGATCAAAGGTGTGCGCCACTACTTCCTAGCTCTTAATATGATTTTAAAATGTGCCTTAACTGCCCTCAGGGGTAGATAGCATGTAAACCCTGAGGAGGCTCACACCTTTTGAAGTCCGTTGACTTCATGAGCAACATGATAGGGGTAGGTTGTAGGCAGTGGGCAGCCCCTGATAATGCTAACATCTGGTAAAGATGATAGGCAGCAGGTCCAGTCAAAGTTTACACAGTCTTCCAGTGACAGACAACAAAACACTATAGGCAAAGCATTTCAGGAGTAAGTTGGTGCCGTCAGGATGGGTGCAGATGTATAGTAACTTCCCTGAGCCTGAGGCCATTTCCAAGGCTTTCCCTTGTTACTTGGCATTCGATTGAGAGGACCGGATCATTGAGATGTATTTCTTGATTTGATGACCTGACTACCCAGGAGACAGGAATAGAAAGATGAAGTTTCATCTGTCTTGGTCTGCATGATGTTTCTTGGCAGTCTGGTAAATGCAGACACACCACCATCACTACTCTGCCGATGGCACAGAAGCTGTCTGGGCTCATAGGAGACTGAACGCCATTTTGTTGGTAGGGGGGTACACATGAGAAAAATGGCTCCACTCTATGTAGAAAACAGCTCTGATGGAGACATCATTGCTGGGCTCTGTCACTCAGGGAACAAAACATATTTGGCTGAGAGTCATTCCTTTCTTAGGCACGTTCTCATCCACACAGTCACTTTGAGCCAGATTTGCCATTTAATGTGACCCAAGTCTCCCCCCCCCCCCACAACCCTCTCCTTTTAAAACAGTTTTTATTTGAACACTAGAAAATAACTAAGAGGATTGTGTAGCTGGACCCGCCCTGCTGCTAAGTGGAAAAGACTCTTGAACCCTCTGGGCCTTAATTTAAGTATCTGGAAAAATGAAGTGGTTGGAAAAATGACGTCTAATATCCATCCTTAGATCTAAAAGCTGTGTCACCTTATATTTCAGAAAAGACGGTCACGGCACTTGGTGAGTGCGGTGAGTTTGAAGTGTGCCAGGAGTGTAGAGAAAACGCTAACATTTTAAAGTGGAAAGATATGGATAGTTGAGGGTCCCAGTCTTGCTCTTCAAGGTTGGGTGACTGGGGCTATTGTGACTTGGAGTTCTCCGCCGTGAGGGCTGCCAAGTGACACAAAAGAATGCTTCACTGTTAATTTCGCTGGACATTTCTAAGGGCAAACAAGTTTCCTTTCCCGAGTTTCCAAAGCCATGCTTTCCTCGGGGAAGGTAGCTGAAGCTAAAAGGAGTAGAGCTTTGGATTTAACTCAGTGGGTGAACATGAAAGCCAGGCATAAATCTTAGAAGAACTATGTTTTGCTGGGAGGCAGAGAACCGTGGCTACCCTCTATGTAGGGGTCTGCAAGGGGAGCCAGGAGTTCCCTGCTAGGGTGCAAACCAATTAAGGGAAAGTCTCGAACTGAAACAGCTTTTTATCATCTGGGTGAGAAGCCACAGGCTTGAGAAAAGGGCTATTGTACAGCAAAGAGCTAATTAGCTGGGCTGCACTGAAGCTGCTCCTGTTTGTGTCTTACGGAGAAAGAAGTCGAGATTGCACAGGGGCCACCTTTTGTCTTGGAATTCCAAGGAACTGGGCATGTCTCAACCCGTTTCTGAGGAATAGTGACTTCTCTTGAAAGCTAGGTAAATCTAATTAGCACTTAGATGGGACCCAAACCGAACATGCGCTGCTCCTGACATACCGAGGGGTTTCCACCATGCCATCTTCAATACTGGTTTGTTACTATGTTTTTATGCTGTTGTGGAAAATAGATTCGGGAGAAAATCATCAGTGGGTTTTAACTCAGCTGTGTAAAGACTTGGACGTAGACTAAGTGGATATTTATTCTGAGGCAGGTTATTTGAGCTTGTGCATAAAAGGAAGTATGTGTGGGATGTTGAAGGATAAATTAAATTTACTGATATTGTTAATGCCACAGAGAACTGAAGGGCTTCTAACCCTAACACTACACACTGTACTGTTTTAAACTGTGGCTCTTACAGCATGGTAGCATTTTATGATAAACACAGAACTGAGTTAATTCTTTGTTAAAAGCAAGCATGCAAGCAAACTGAAGATTGGTTAGGTGGGTGGTCTACGCCCAGGGCAGGGAATTAGGATTGCAATTTATGTAGGAAAACATGACAGCTGGAGTGTGTGCTGCTTTCTAAGTGAAAGGGTCAAGTTCTTTACCTTCAGAAGGTTGTGGTTTTTAATCTAAAAATGCTTCAGACGATAAAGCTCTGAGGTGTTTGTGACCATGAAAGGAAGAAAAGATGTAAAAAAAAAAATAACTAACATGTACGTACACAGTGTTTGGGAAAGGTTACAACTGTCAGTGTTTCCTGTCCTACTGTCAGAGCATTCAGAGAGAGACAGAGAGAGAGAGAGAGAGACAGACAGACAGACAGACAGACAGAGAGAACATTGTTGTTCTTCAGATGCTATGCAGCTTTTACAATTTTAAATAGAAAATTTTTAATTTTCTGTTTTATTTTTTGAAAAAAATTTATATCTACACAATGTATCTTGGTCTTATTCACCTCCCCCCTCTTGTTCCCCACAATACACACACTCCAACTTTATATTCTCTGCCTTTTCTTTCCCTCTTTCTTCTCCCTTTCTTTCTCTCTCTCTCTTTCTTTCTTTCTTTTTTTTT
>NC_034593.1:115464498-115476639 GCF_900095145.1 Mus pahari | reverse complement strand
TTCTTTCTTTCTTTCTTTCTTTCTTTCTTTCTTTCTTTCTTTCTTTCTTTCTTTCTTTCTTTCTTTCTTTCTTTCTTTCTTTCTTTCTTTCTTTCTGAGACAGGGTTTCTCTGTGTAGCCCTGGCTGTCCTGGAACTGGCTCTGTAGACCAGGATGGCCTTGAACTAACAGAGATCCACCTGCCTCTGCTTCCGGAGAGTGGAGATCAAGGGCGTGCACAACTGCCTGGCTATGTTCTTTCTTTCTCCTACTGAGTTCAGTTAGTGTTACTAATAGGCTCATGGGTGTGGGGCTATCCCCTGGGGCATGGGCCACCTACCAATGACCACCTCCACAAAGAAAACAGACTGTTCCTCCCTCAGCAGCTGTCAACTGCTGCTGTCTTCCCAGCTAGGGGGTGGGGCATTGGGACCCCATTCCCCTGCATGCTAGAATCATTAACTGGGTTGATTCATGCAGCTAACCACAGCTGTAAATTCATGTGTGTGATGGCAATGGCATGTCCAGAGGCTAGCATTTCTCCCCATCCTCTGGCTTTTGCCTTCTCTATGGGCTCTCTTCTGGGGTATTTTCTGAGCCTTGGAGGGGGTGAGTGTTGTAACTGCTCCATCTTTAGATGAGTGCCCACACTATCTTGTTTTCAACACTGAAAGTTATGAGTTTGTATTGACTATGACCCTCTCTGACTAAGGCTGAGAGCAGCAGACATCTATGGATCTAGTAGTATATTTCTAGAATGCAGTTTGGTGATTGACCATTTAGCAAAAAGACACGAGTTCTTCTCTAGGGTCTATGACTTCTCTAGACGTGCATTTTGACCATGTTTATATAGCACCAGACATGAATTCCCTCTTAGGGAGCAGGCCTCTAATCAAGAGAGTGGTCATTAACCTATATACAGTCTTGACACTACTGTCCACACCGGGTTAATATTCTAGCATGCAGGATCCAGTGTTGTGTCAGGCCACTGATGCGAGTTATCGTGCAGCATCCTGGGTAATACCTTCCAGCACCCTGAAAGCTAGTTAGCAGGGAGGGTCCCTGGTGAGCGCAAGATTGCTTTCTGATGTTCTGCACCCAAAAGGAGTGGAGTCTGCGTCCACAGGGTCTTCAAGAACAATAGGTGTGTGTGTGTGTGTGTGTGTGTGTGTGTGTGTGTGTGTGTGATGTCACAACACTAGTCTGTGTGGTTCTGGGGGCTTCTGGGGGACTCCTGGACCAGCAGTTGTAGGAAGGTAAAGTGGACCTAGCATTGGGATTTTCATAAAGTAACAGGTATCTTCTGAAACCAACATTGTTCATCCACACGGGGTACTTCTATCTTATACACTACTGTGGTTTCCTGCAGCCTCTCTCCCCCTTGTTCTTTCACAGTATATACAATTACTGTCTATATCCACCGCACAGTTGCGCCTCAATGATAATGTTTGCAGTCTAATTCCGGTTAAAATGCCTTTTTTTTTTTTTTTTTTTTTTTTTTTGGCTTGAGGCAGGGTCTAACTAAGTAGCCCTGACTGAGCTGTAACTCACTACAAGGACAGGGTGGGCTTCAAACCCATAGAGATCCATCTGTGCTTGCTTCTTGAGTGCTGGGATCAAAGTCATGCATTACCATGCTCAGTTTTAAAAAGTAATAATAATAATAATAATAATAATAATAATAATAAAAGACCACCACCTCCTGGCTGGGTATGGTAGTGCATACCCATCATCCCAGCACTTGGATGATAGAAGCAGAGGTATCAGGGGTTCAAGGTCATCCTTGGCTAAGTAAGGAGTTTGTGCAGCCTGAGTTATTTGGGACCCTACGTTCAAACCAAACCAAAATGCAACCAAAAAGATGTCTAGCTACCTGCATGGCTCTGCAGTGTTGTATGAGATGGTTATATTTTGACTCAGGATTTTGACTCTACTAGAAAGGAGTAAACTACTCACAGAATAGAGTCAAATGAAACTTGGTGTGCAGGCGGTAGACCCACGGTTTTCTGCCGTAGGTAGAGTTTGTACAGGGCTGTCCATACACTGATCTTAGTCAGAATAACCTGGGAGGCCGTTTGTATAAAACTGCACAGTGACAATAAAAGGCTGAATACATTTGTGACAAAATGTCACTAATGTGAGAATTCTCCAGGCACCCCACAGGGTCATGCTTGTGCTTTCCTTTTTATTCATCTGTTGTTTCTCAGTAATCAAAGAAAAGGGATAAAACATTAGCTGAGCAAAGAAAATGAAGACAATAAAGTTGATTTATTTGTTAACCACTCAGAAATTAATTAATTTATTTATTAATATGTTTTTTGATGGTGGTGGTAATATTTTGCTGAAGTCTTAATGTTAAATTTTAGCTGCATTTTTTTTTTTAAGATTTAGTGAGTGTGTGTGTGTGTGTGTGTGTGTGTGTGTGTGTGGCTGTGAGAAATATGCCTTATGTATTTGGGTGCCCACAGAGACCACAGAAGGAATAACTCTACTGGAGTTGAAGTTATGGGTGGTTGTGAGCTGCCTGATATCAGTGCTGGGACTCGACTTCAGGTCTCTGTAAGAGCTGCTAGTGCTCTTAACCACCGAGCCATCTCTTCATCTCCCTCTCATCCCCCTTGAAAGTGTTCCTTTTCTTAATCATTGTATATATTCTTTGTTATTTTATAAAAACATAGTCTAAAAATATTATTTCAGTGTTTCACACATACTAGAGAAGTGCTCATCTACTTAATTATGTCCCCTGATTTTCATTAAAAAAAAAAAAAAATCGTAGGTGGGCTCTACCTCCCTCTACTGGCCTCTGTGAGCACTGCACTCACATGCACATATACCCTCAAATATGTAGTTACAATAAATTTGAGCACATTACATCAAAATATTTTGTCAGAACTGGACAGGTGTGGGACTGGGCTTTTCGACTTTATCTCTTTTTTTAATTTTAAGATTTATTTATTTACTATGTATATAGTGTTCTGCCTACACGTATACCTGCACACCAGAAGAGGGCACCAAATCCCATTATAGATAGTTATCAGCCATCATGTGGTTGCTGAGAATTAAACTCAGGGTCTCTGAAAGAGTAGTCAGTGCTATTGACCTCTGAGATATCTTTCCATCTTTCAAGTTCATCTTTAAACATTACATTTATTTATTTATTTATTCATTGAAAACATTTGTTTTTATTTTTAGTTATGTATAAATGTGTGTGGGTGTGTGTGTGTTGTTAGCAACAACTTCTTGGTGGCTCACACCTGTGTATAGTTCCAGTTCCAGAGGATCTGACTTCCCTTCTGAATTCTGAGTGTATTGCATGCATGTGATGTACAGACTCACATGTAGACTAAACACCCATACACCTAAAAATAAACAAAAGATTTAAAAAGGTTTTGTAGTTTTTCTAACATAAAATTTATTTCTAATTTAATAAATAACTCTGGTTATTTTTAAGCTGTTATGTGAAGTAATATTCGTTTGGATTTTTCATAGCTAGTGGGTGAAACTGTGACTGATACTCTGAATAATCTTGTGCACTGAAACCTGGCTGCAGTCTTTAACTTTCATGGTTTTTATTTCATTTAAAGTAGATTCTCTAACACAACCGCCAAAGGTACACAGAGGAATCCTGTCTCGAAAGCAAAATAAAAACAAAAACGTAGGTTCTTTAGGGACTTTTACTTGTAAGATTTGTCATTTGACAGGCGTGGTGATCCGTATGTGCAATCCCAGAGCCTTAGGAGGCGAGGACAGAGAAGAGTTACTTTGCTCTTCCAGCTAGCCCAGGCTACAGAGTGAGACCGTCTCAAACCAGCAAGCAGGCAAGCAAGCAAAAGAAAGCACAGAGGCAGAGGCAGGTGGATCTTCAGGAGTTTGAGGCTGGCCTGGTGTACAGAGTGAGTTCCAGGACAGCCAGGGATATACAGAGAAACCATGTATTAAAAAAACAAAACAACCCCCACCCCTAAACCAAACCAAACCAAACCAAACCAAACAAAAAACCAAACCAAACAACCAAACCAAAAACCAAACAGAACAGAGCCAGCCACCCCCACCCCCCCGAAAGATGGTTTTTCTTTCCTTCCAGTCTGGATGCTTTTTCTTTCTGTATCTGTCCAGACTGCTCTTGCTAGGCCTCCAGTATAATGTTATAAAAGAGCAATAACTCTTCTCACTTCTGCCTTTGATGTTAGACATGGGTTTTTCATAGATTTTTTTTTTTCATCCGGCTTAGAAGAGTCCCATCTATTCTTGTATTTTTCATTATAAAAAGTATAAAATTTCTGCTTATCAGTGAGTGCATATCTAGTGACTTCTTTTGTGATTGGATTCCCTCACTCAGGATGATATCCTCCAGATACATCCATTTGCCCAAGAACTTCATAAATTCATTGTTTTTAATAGCTGAGTAGTACTCCATTGTGTAAATGTACCACAGTTTCTGTATCCATTCCTCTATTGAGGGACATCTGGGTTCTTTCTAGATTCTGGCTATTATAAATAAGGCTGCTATGAACATAGTGGAGCATGTGTCCTTATTACCAGTTGGAAGATCTTCTGGGTATATGCCCAGAAGAGGTATTGCTGGGTCCTCCGGTAGTACTATGTCCAATTTTCTGAGGAACCCCCAGACTGATTTCTAGAGTGGTTGTACAAGCTTGCAATCCCACCAGCAATGGAGGAGTGTTCTTCTTTTCTCCACATCTTCGCCAGCATCTTCTGTCACCTGAATTTTTAATCTTAGCCATTCTGACTGGAGTGAGATGGAATCTCAGGGTTGTTTTGATTTGCATTTCCCTGATGACTAAGGATGTTGAACATTTTTTCAGGTGTTTCTCAGCCATTTGGTATTCCTCAGTTGAGAATTCTTTGCTTAGTTCTGTCCCCCATTTTTTAATAGGGTTATTTGAATTTCTGGAGTTCAGCTTCCCGAGCTCTTTGTATATACTGGTTTGCTGTAGATTGCTTTTATTATGTTTAGGTAGGGGCCTTGAATTCCCAATCTTTCCAAGACTTTTATCATGAAGGGGTGTTGGATTTTGTCAAATGCTTTCCCAGAATCTAACGAGATGACCATGTGGTTTTTGTCCACTTGATTTATGAAGACAAGCCACAGTCCTGTGTTGCTAGTCTCTGAGGTTCAGAAGATCATGTGAATTGATAGATTTTCACCCTGCAGTATTCCGAACTGTGATAAATGTGTTGGCTATAACGACATTACTGAGGATTGCGCATCTGTGTCCTTCTCAGGTCTGGCTCCTCCCCCCCCCCCCCGACTCTTTATTCTTGCTTTGCTCTCAAGGGCATGCAGAACCCACAGCACAGACTTTGAGACATTTCCTTTCTCTTCTATTTGTTGGAAGAGTTTTTGAAGATTTGTTTTTATGTCCTCAGAAAACATTTGGCAGAATTTGCCAGGGAAGCCATCTGGTCGTATTGTCACGGGGTGAAGTTTTTGATATTATCATCCGTTTCTTTAGTTGTTTCTATTTCTTCTGGAGTCGCTTTTAGACTTGCTGTCTTTCTCAGGACTTCCCTATTTTTAACTAGTTTGTCTCAGTTCTTAGAATGAAACTTTTCGCTGTGTTCCTTCACAGTCCGTTTTTACACCGAGAGATTGACAGTAATATCTCTTTTTAAATCTGTTTCAAGTACTTGGACTTTTCTGTTTTGTTTTTATTTTTCCAGGCAACAATGCTTTGTTGATTTAAAAAATTCTGCATTTTGAATTCCTGTCTCCATTTTTATGGTTTTCTGACTTTTGTTTGTTTTAAGATAGGGTTCTTCATGCTTTTTTTTTTCTTTTCATTCCTTCTCTCCCTCTCCCTCTCTCTCCCTCTCTTCCTCACCCCCTCTGTTTCTTTCTGTGAAACTTTTGATTTCACTTTCCTTTCCTTTCAGTTACTGTAACAAGATGGGACCATTGACTGAAGAAAAGGCTCTGGTTCATAGGATTGTAGAGGTTTGCAGACATGCTTGGTTGACTCCACTGTTTTTGCATCTGTGGAAACACACTCATGCTGAGGCCACATCACGCTCAGAGTTCATCACACTGGGGTGTATCGTGCATCTTGCTGGGGTGTACATGCGGACCAGAGCTGCTGACCTAATTGTAGGTAGGAAATAAAAGAAGAAAAGAAAGAAAAGAAAAGAAAAGAAAAGAAAAGAAAAGAAAAGAAAAGAAAAGAAAAGAAAAGAAAAGAAAAGAAAAGAAAAGGGAGACATTCAACTAAACACATTTCCAACGCCCAGAGGGGCACCGTCTTCCACTCTAAGCAAGCTGGGCACCAGCCTTTAACATAGGACCTGTGGGAGAAATTTCAGATCTAAACCAGTTGTCGACTTGGGATCTGCTTTTCTTAAAATAAGCATTTCAAGCTAGAGACTTCCTCCAGCCTCCACTGCATCTATGTTTTAGTTTCCTGTATTTTCATTTAAATTTATCTTAAGTATACACTGCAGTTTTCTTCTTTGACTCCATGATTATCAGAAATACTTTAATTCCCACATTTAATTGAGATTTCACAATGTTTCTGGTGTCATTCCATCTTGCATGAATAATAGTAAACTTTGGGTGGTTTCATTCTTTTCAATTTGTCAAGGTTTGGTTGTAGCCCAATCAGGAACTTGGAGAATGTTCCACGTGATTTAAGAACTACATTTTTAAAGTCCCCAGTTTTAATTTTGAATATTTTGAACGCTGTGACGTATGGTCCACCAAACAGAAACTTGGGCGTGGAGGGCTCAGAGAGGCTTAGGAGTGTGGCTAGGAGATGAATGTGGTCATATATTCCAAGTTCTCCACCAAGTAGGGTCAGAAAAATCAGAGGTTTAAAGCAGCCCAGGCTACGTAGTGAGAAACTATGTCCCAAATAAAATAAGAAAGTAAACAGACATTAAGATGCAACTTTTGTTTTGTTTTGAGATAGAGCCTTATTATATAGCTCTGCTTAGCTTGAAGCTTTCTATGTAGGCCAGGCTGGTCTAAAATTCAGAGATCCATTTGCCTCTACCTCTGGAGTACTAGGACTAAAGGTGTGTGCTAACTCAGCCTGATAATGTGAACACATAATGGTTGCTTTGATCATACTATGGAATGTAATTAATCTGCAAGGAGACTGGAAGTTTTAGGAGAAATAGCTAATTACGTTATCTGCTGCATTTACAGGGGACAGAAAGATTATTATACTTAATAATTCAGTAGACACTTATTTGTTGGAAGCCACTCTAGCATGTGGATGAAAGGGTTGCGAGAAGCAGAGAGACCAGTTTGGTTTAGACTTCAAGGTTGACTGTGACTTTACGATGTAGACAAAGGTGACATTAAACTCCTTACTTCCCTACCTCTGTACCCCCAAGGGCTGACTACAGATTGTACTATATACCTGGCTCTAGAACTTTCTGTGCCTTATAGCAGTTTACTTCCTTGAATACACGTAATTAAGAATGTTTTGCAGATAAGATTGTAGTTTACAAAACCTAAAAGGCAGTTTATACACTAAGCGCCAAGCAGCTTCCTGGGACTTACCACGGGGATAATCACTGTGTCTCTCCTGTGAAATTGGGAGTCCTACTTGGAATTTCTATGAGCTTTGAAACATGCTAATTTAGAACAGCGTGATATTGCGGCTATCCTGGGGGGGCACATTATGAAACTATACAATGTTTCAATCAAGACTCTAACAGGAAATTGCTGGCAGACGCAACATACATTAGGATGGTTCAATTTTATTTTTAATTTTTTAAGGTTTATTTGTGTCCCAGTGTGTGAGTGTGTGGGTGCACATGACCCAGTGTGCACATGCCACGATTATCTTGGTGTCCATGGGTCTCCCAGAGCTGGAGTTACAGAAGGTTTTGAGCCACCTGTTGTAAGTGCCGGAAACACAAGTCAGATCTCCCAGAAGAGCAGCAAACATTTTTAACCACCGGGCTCTCTCTCCAGCCTTCATTTCTTTTAACTTTCACTTATTTATTTATTTTATTATTTCACATGTGAGCACTGTATTCCCATCATTCATTCTTGGCCTCTTGTTCTTTAATTCTAATTGTTACATATATCATATAGTTTATCAATACAACCTACTGAAATCACTTAGTATCGCTCATGTGTATCTGGGGTTACCCTCTTGGGACTGGCTAACCTCTCAGGGGACTTATCTCTAGATGCTCATCTCCTTCTCTCAGCAACCATTTTTAGTTTTAAAGTATATTTTTGCTTTAACCTGATCCTGCTTTTGGTATAATGTGGCATTTCTATACACCGATACTACATGTAGTTAATAGATGAGGATAATTGGCATAGCTACCATCTTAAACATTTATTATTATTATTATTATTATTATTATTATTATTATTATTATTATTATTTTGTGTTGAGAATATTCATGAAGCACACTGTTGCCTAGGCTGGTCTGCAGCTCACTATATAGCCCATGCTGGCCTCAAATTCACGACAATCTTTCTGCTTTCTGCTCTTGAATGCTGGGGTTACAGGTATGAGCCACAATGCCTGGCCAGATACTGATATTCTTACTGGTTCTCCTACCCCTCGTTGAATGAGTTGACTTGTGGAATCTCTAGACATCATTGAAATAAAAGTTTGACTTCTAATGTTAGTCATAAATGATACTTTGGGTTCCTCTCCTAGGCAAGCCTTTGGGTATTTGTAGTCCTAGCCTATATCTTGACTATGAGTTCCTAAGAGACTCCTGATAAAAAATCACTCTGCCAAGCCAAGCCAAGCCAAGCCAAGTCTGAGCTCTTGTTTCACAGGGAATGGGAAAAACAAACAAACAAACAAACAAAAAAACAAAAACAAAACAAAACCCAATTGGTGCTCTAAGTCGTTAAGTCTATGGCTACTCATCATGCAGCAATAGCTAACCAATGCAGAGAGAGCTTCTATATGTTTGCCCTTTTGAGCCATAAGAGCCAGAGATATATATTATCTATAGAATCAAACACAACAAAGAAAACTCTGAGAATATAATCTTTGCCTGAATTTCCCGATGGTTTCTCATTACATTCTTATATTATTAAGCAGACATTCCTGGCTTTTACCTACTCATTCTATGTGGTCTGGCACCTGCCTCCTCTGTCTGCAGTCGGGAGACATTTAGTGCTGCTGTATCCTGACTCTTATCATGTTGTGACACTTCTAAGTTCCAGAGTAGGTAAAGATTTAGTAAAACTCCAGTCTCCGTAGCTAAAATCGCTACTTCCTATAGTTTAGCATGATGTAATTGCTGTGTACACATGCATACACATATGCACACACACACCACATAGCACATAGTTAAAACATGCACTCCAAAAAAATTAAAAATAAATGTTGCCACCATCAGTTATGTTCAGCATATCTTTGATCTGCGATCTCTTCTATACTCTCTCTTCTTTCACCTCCCGCCTCTCACCTCAGAGCACCTATCTAGAACGATTACTGAACATTTCCACGATAATGGAAGCTCTTGTTGGGAAGGGCTTGAGACTGTGAAGAACACCCCATTCTGTTTCATTGTAGTTAATCTACCAGTTTTTCACAAAGTCCACAAGCTCCAAGGCCTCACAGTACACAAAGGCAATCCTTTTTATTGGTTATCATGAGTTAAGAAGCTGTTGGGTTTTTAAGAGACCTTTCTGGTGGGTCAGCCAAGCAGTAAAAGTTTCTAGCGTTGTACGAGGTGTAACATACAAATAGAAAACCAGGTCTTTCTCCAGGTTTTCTATTTGTACGTCTTTCTCTAGCTCCCTGTGTTTAATTAGAGAAATTAGCTGTGTAGGTGGAGAGAGGGTCTTGTCTCTAATTGAGTGAGCAGAGGCTGGGGGGTAGGGGTTGGAGTGGTGAGGGGAAATAAGGCAAAGGGGTTTTTTCTTCACGGAATCAGCAGATACCAATTTGACAAGGACACACTTGATCTGAATCCTCTAACCCCTTTTCATTTCCTCCTCCCCAGTTGTTTAGACCAGGGCTTGGTGACTGTGTTGTAAGTTTCTAAGAGCTTAATGGGTCTACAGAGGTTCCTTCACATCCCCTAGAGTCATGGGCAAAGGTACAGTGGGGCGACTGCTATTCTTTTCCTAGAGAACACTCCCAACTCTTGTTTGCAGATTTCAAGAGTTTATTGATTGAAAACCCAGGTACAGATGCACTAAATGTAAACAACGTTTTCTATTTTAGTATAAGCTGCCTTTATTTTTCTACTTGATAAAAAACGGAACCAAGGTCTGGAGACATGGCTTAGTGGTTAGGAGCAAGCAGTTGCTGCGTTTGCAGAGGGGGCAGGATAACTTCCCAGCAGTCACATGGCAGCTCCCAGCTGCCTGTAACTCCAATCCGGGAGGATCCAGACTCCCTCTCGTGATGTCCTCATGTCTAGACATTCATGAGGTGTATATGCACACACTCAGGCACACACTCACACACATAAAATGAATTTAAAAATTGCTTTAAAAAGGAAATATTCTATGCTTTAGGTTTTATGTAGGTTAGGGACAGCTTATATTATTCGTGGACATATTAAACATCTATTATGCAATTTTAAACATGTGGTGGATTGTTTACTGATGTCAATGAGTATTTAGCTGTGTCGGGGGCTGTGAAAAGGATATTTCTTTCCCAACTTTCTCACTCTTGAATTTTTTTCCCCCAAGACAGTTCTGGCTGTCCTGGAACTCCCTCGATAGATCGATAGATAAGGTTGGGCTCAAACTTAGAGAGCATATCTTATCATTCCTGGCTTCACTTTCTCATCAATTTTTTTTTTAGATAGGATCATATATATATATACATATATATATATATATATATATATATATATATATATATATATATATGTGTGTGTGTGTGTGTGTGTGTGCGTGTGTGCATGTGTGTGTTCGTGCACATGTATCATGGTAAGTGTGTGGAGGTCAGAAGACAACTTTTGGGATTCAGTTCTCACCTTCAGTCATGGGATTATGTAGCAAGTGTGCTTATGAACTGAGTAATCTGGCAGCCCTGAGAACTTGTTTAATATTCTACAGCTAGATGTACCCTAGAGATCATCTAATGACCAGAAGTAATGAAGACACACTCCAGAAACTTAAAGGGAATTATTAAAAGTCAGAATATACTGATTTTTGTAATAATAAAATGTACTTTCATGCAAATAACACAAAAAAACTTTTAGAATCTGAAAACAATAAGAGTTTGTATTTTAACACAGTCAAAATATCTCTTCTTGACAGTCAAGTGTTAGCAGACTGAATAGCTTACAACAGCTCTCAATTATTTTAGATTTTTCTCTTCTAACTTCACACACACAGAAGCCTCATCCATCCTCTGGTTTTCTCCTTCCCTTTTGGTTCCCAAAGAAGTGAGCCAGCTTGAGCCAGCTTGTGATGAGAGCAGAAGCAACTTTTGTTTCGCAGAATCCTGTCCGGCCTGTGCTGGCACCGCTGCCGTCTGGGCTGATTGTAGTCAATCCAGTGCCCACATTATGCCAAATTTTTGGACCAAGTTGAATGGCAAAGCCTTTTCAAAGCAAGAAGAGCCATAACCGGCTGTCTCTGTGGTACCAATATGCATCATGTAAGGACAGCCAAACAAGGGAAAGGGTGACCCTGAGTGATGACCAGAGAGGACTGTGGTGCACCAACGCTGATGGAGGTTTTAGAAGGTTAAGGTGACAGGAAAAGAAGTCAGAGCCTAAACCCCCGCACTAATTTGTTGACTTGATCACATGTGTCATAAAACTGTGAGGTACAATCTCAGGCTTCCTTATAAAGAATCCTTTCCATTACAAATTTCAATTTGTGAGGGTTTCCTCAAAACAAGTTTACAGTCAGATTTTAAAGCTAATTTGAGAGAAACTAGACCACTTATAGTTCCCAGAGTCTGTGAGGCTCTTGCTTTTGAAGTTACTCATTAAAAAATATGAGCCTTGAATTCCCAGGAACACAGTGCTTACCATTAGTCATCTCCCAAGGGAAATGCTACACTGTATCCTCTTGGAGGATGCAAAATTCTGTTTCCTTTTTCACTTTTTTTTTTTTTTTACAGTGAATGTAATGAATTTTAGTTATTTTTTTTTATTCATTATTCACTCTATTTTTCATGAGTTTTCTGTTTAAAACAATTGAATTTCATAAGATATGAGGACACAGTTTAGAGATTTTTGTAG
>NC_034593.1:115449221-115462965 GCF_900095145.1 Mus pahari | reverse complement strand
ATATGCTTATACTACAAAAATCTCTACACTGTGTCTATAAGATCTTATGAAATTCACTTGTTTTCACAAAAAACTCATGAAACAGAAAGTGAATAATGAAAGCAGATAGTTGTACTTATTGCTCTGAACAAGAATTGTGGAAATGTTTCATATATTAACCAGTATTTTAGGAACTAAACTCATATTCATGTGCTTGTTCTACAAAAATCTCTAGAATTTTAGTTATTTTGCCTTTGTTACTCTGTCTTATTCCTCTCCTCTCCCACCGATACTGCTCTTTGACTTTCATGTCTTCTTGTGGGACCCACTAAGTGTGATTATGGTTGCGTGCATGAGGATGGGTGGGCAGGTTATTTGAAACTGGAATATAGGCAACTTAGCAGTGGCTACACCACTGAAACAAACGACCATCCTCTCAGTAACCATTCATCGCCCTAGACCTAAGAGTAGGATGGGGCCTCATAAGCTCCTCCCTCATCCATGATGAGATAGATGTTGACAGGCACAATCTTGTTCAGGGCTTGTACACACACATAACAACAGCTGCAGTGACTTTATGAGTCTGTGTAGAGTCCAGCAGATGTCTGTATGTAGGACGTCTTCCCATCCCCTGGCTCTAACATTCTTCCTGCCCCTTTCTTCCATGATTTCTCTGTGCCTTGGGGAAGGGGGATGATATGAATGTCCTATTAAAAACTGAGCACTGTACCAATACTTACTCTCAGCCCTTCTTCAATCAGTGGGGAGTTTAAGCCTGCTGCAGTAAGAAACTCCTCTAAAGGCACACTTTCAGTTGCTTGGTATCTGTTCATACTTCTTGAAAAATTTTTTTTTGAAACAGGGTTTCTCTGTATAGCCCAGGCTGTCCTGGCACTCACTCTGTAGCCCAGACTGGCCTCAAATTCATAGAGATCCACCTGCCTCTGCCTCCCAAGTGCTGGGATCAAAGACATGATTCTCTTGTTTCAGCTCACGAGTTTGGATTACAGGTATGCAACTTTATGCCCGACCGTGTTTTCTTTTTTGTTTTCTTCTCACCCAGAATCTTTTTTTTTCTCCTGTAATTTCCTGATTTTCTTTTTTTTAAATTAAAAAGGTGACTATTTTTACTTTACAAAATGATATGAGAAGTGAAGGCAAAACGTGATGCGTTCTTCTTAGTAGAGCATGTTGTGGATCTGACAGGCTCATGGTTTAATTTACCCTTGGAAAGAACCGAGTTGATGGCCTTTCTTTCGTGTCCCAGCTGTTTGGGAATTACTAAACCCAGGGGGAGTTGTGTGAGCTATGTCATTGGCAGGGATTACTTGAGTTTGAGAAAGCATACTTACTCTGTATGCTAGCCAGAGCTGGATGGCGCTTCCTTCTTCAAGGATGCAGGGTTGCAGACCCCTGTGAAACTGTGGTGTTCTCTTAGCTGAGTGCAGATGTAAACTTATTTATCCCTTTGGCAGTTTTTGAGAAAGAATACATTGATCTTCAGCATCCTGCTTCACTAAGATGCTGCCTCACAAAGATACTGGGGGAAGAGACTAATAAAAGATGAAACGATCACTCCAATGGGCTTAGCAAATATTAAAGTAATAATGCTTATGGTCTGTAATTCATCTGACCCCTCCCCCATTCATTCTCTTCTTACCTCTTTTTCTTCCTTTAAATGCAAGCAAACACCGGAACAGTTTTGTTCTTTCACAGCGGGAGAGAGGGAAAGCGCTTCCTTTATGGTGCCTCATTGATCTGGGATTTCCTTCCTATTCCCTCAAGATGAATCATGAAACTTGGCTCCTCAGTCTTTGAAGTTCCAGATTCTGGAGTGAAAATAAATATCTAAGACTGTGTTGTCTTTCTACTATTTGAGCCAATGTGTGAGGCCACCTACGGTCTGCATTGGCTATAGAACCTGACAAGGAATTGTGAAGTGGATTCATTTTATGTATAATCCCTCCTTGGTGTGGCACTAAAAGAGTAACACTGTGGCAGGAATTGATACACATTTCCATTGGCTCTGTAATATTATACGACTCTTGAAATGCCGCTTCAGGTCCCCAAGAGGTTATGTTCACCAAAACAGAAAAGGGCATAGAGGTACAAGAAACTTGTGTTCCAACGTATAAGGCAGCAATCTTTCTGATAATTCATCATGTTCCAGATATAAAGGTGCTGCTTGAGGCACGGTTCTTGTGTTGTACCTGGAGCTCCTGGCAGGACAGCTAGATGGGATGTGAGAGCTCCAGACAACCCAGGAATAGTGAAACTCCTCAACCTTCTAGGTGGGGACGGAGGAAGCCACTGTCCGAATGCTGTTTTCACAAAGACATCAGGGTGTTGCACACTAGAAGAGGGGACTAGCCATGGCACGGGAGGAAAGCTTGGGTTTTGGAGTTAGACTTCCTTTATCAATCTCTGTAAACCTGTTGAGTAAGTGGCTTTAGTTGCTTTATTGATGAACTAGAATGGGCCCTTCTGTCCTTCCTTCCTTCCTTCCTTCCTTCCTTCCTTCCTTCCTTCCTTCCTTCCTTCCTTCCTTCCTTCCTACCTTCCTTCCCTTCCTCCTCTGCTGCTGCTATTGACAACCTGTGGCCACTTGCATGGTAGTCCAGCATTATACATTTGAACTATATCCCCATCCCTATCTATATTTACCTTTAAATATAGGGTCTAGTGGTTAGAACAAAACATAATGTACTGCATGTATGTATGTATACATACATGTGTGTATAATTCCTTACTTTAGAAACCACAATTGGTAACTCCTATAATTATTAATACTCTAGCCAGGCATGGTGGTGCATGCTTTTAATCCCAGGACTCAGGAGGCAGAGGCAGAGGCAGAGGCAGAGGCAGAGGCAGAGGCAGAGGCAGAGGCAGAGGCAGAGGCAGAGGCAGAGGCAGAGGCAGAGGCAGAGGCAGAGNAGAGGCAGAGGCAGAGGCAGAGGCAGAGGCAGAGGCAGAGGCAGAGGCAGAGGCAGAGGCTGAGGCAGACATAGGTGGATTTCTATGAATTCAAGGTCAGGCTGTGTCTACATAGTGAGTTTCAAGGCAGACAAAGAAGGATACATAACAAAGTCCTGCCTTTAAAAAAAAAAAAAAGAATCTAACAACTACTAGACTCAGAATCTTGTGAAGAGTTGGGTGTGGATGCGCAGAGTGCTTCAGCTCTATGCCCAGACCCTGAGTGAACTGGAGTTAGGAAACAGCAGTGATTTCTTGTCCCAGCCAGTGTGGCTAAGATTCAGAGTCAAGGTTGTCACTGACATGTTATGCTAAGAGGGTACTGAGATTAATTTGCAAAGCATAATTCTTCTCTTTCTGCTTGTATTGATTTATCCTTTTGAGTCCTAGACTCATAGAATATGAGATTTTAATAGTTTTACCAATAATAATGATTTCTAGTAAGCCAACCCGGCTCCATACAGTTTGCTATATTAGTTGCTGCATAAGTGTCATTTAGACTGGGGAAATCTGCAAATTTTCATAATTTACATATTTAAAAATACCTCCATTATGTGTATAAAAATACCATAATGAAACCCATCACTCTGTAAGTAATTAAATAATTAGTAAAACCTTAAAATATTACCTATACTCTAGTGAATTCATTATTATAACAGACGATATAACTGGGATTAGATATGGCTTTTTTTTCTCAATTGCTTATAAAATCTTTTAAAAAATCCATTTTGATAGCTTAACTTTATGTTGTGCCTCGGAATTGTAGCTCAAGGGCCCTTGCCTAGCCCTTGGCAGGGTATGAAGCTTTAGGGCTCAATTTCTAGGGTTGTAAAATGAAACAAAAAGTGCACAGATTTCAACTATAATCTTATAAGCAGTTACAAGAATGTTGACTTCATCTTTCTCATATATAACAAAGATGTTTCTATTTCTTACGGCGATTGACTGGATTAATATGATAAAGTTGACAGACCACGGAGGAAAACCCACTACACTAACAGGTGTGGGTGTCATTATGGTCATAAGGACATAGGATCCTAGATTGCCAGAGAGACCCTCAAAGGTGGGAATGTAGAGTGATTAGTAGAGTGATTAGTAGAGTGATTGCTTAGTAGGTATGGAGTGAGAGGCTGCCTCATAGCAACAGGTGCAGAGTGATGAGGATGCTCAGTGAGATGCTGCCTCATAGAAACAAGTGCAGAGTGATGCGAATGCCTGGTGCCATCTTCTGGCCTCTCTGTGTGTACACACACACTTTCTCACACAGACACATACAAACACAAATAGATAAGTAAGTAAATATTTAAATATTTATGAATATAAAGGAACATTTAAAAACCAAATACAAACAATTTAAGTAGTCAATAACTCCCTGAAAAGAAATGTCTGGGTTGTATCTTCCACATCTATAAATACATGGAGTCCTTTCTCTACTTCTCGAGTATTTTTTAAAATTCCTACCACATAATAAGTGCTCAGGAAAGGAAAGAATGAGGTTTCAAGGAAGAACATTCTTGAAAGTGGTAAACTAGAGCATATGGAATAGGTTATCATGGAGCTCAGAGAAAGGCATGACCATGGGATGGGGGAAAGTACACAAGGTTGGAGGTCAGTAGCTCTTGTGCTTTGCTTTCTGATTTTGTTATTCTACATGTATGTGACACTAAACTAGCAAGAGACTCTTGCAATATCATGAGACTGATATTGATCATGAGAGAATGATCATGGACTGGAGTTCAGTAAGCTGTAATAATTACCCTGCTTCTGCAGACTCTGCTTTGTGTTTAAGACGTGTTCTTATGTATTCCAGACCAGTCTCAAACACATCATTTACCCAAGAATGATCTTAAATTTCTCATTCTCTTCCTGCTTCCTCCACCTCCCCAGTGCTGAGATCTCTAAACCGTGCTACCAGGTCCAGTATATTAGATGGTCAAGTTCAAACCCAGAACTCCCTGAATCTAGGAGTTTTCTCAGCTAAGATGAAAACTAGCAAGCTCTAGAGATCATCTTGTTTATGAATTCTTAGAGCTGAGGGTACAGATATGTGCCAGATGGCATCTGGAATCCAGCCCTCATGATTGATCAGCAAGGGGTCTTCACTGTTGAAGCATCTCTCAAGCGCCTGTATTTTGATTATGTATATTAATGTATTCCATTAGGAAGTGTGGATTATCCTTTCAAAGAAATGGCTACTTTGAGGAAGCTATATATTTGGCAACACATTATCTTGAGGAACTGAACATATTTAGGGTGTATACTACAGAATGCTCTAAATTTCCTAATAGAGGGTTGTGGAAAACACAGTAAAATTCAAGGATTCTCGAAGGCACGATATTCCTTTGCATTAAGTCAGTCCTGGAACTCAGCATCCTATATTTTCCACCATCCTCAGTTCTTCCAGCTTGATTCCACAGGACTGGAGCAATGATGGAAGATTTATGCTCATGTTTTAGCTGTTCTTTCTTTTAACCTTTGAACATCAAGGGAGTGTGCCGGGAAACAGTAGTGCTCATAGAAACAATGAGGCTATAAGATCAGAAAGCCAAGTCTGTGTCCAGTGTCCCTTTTATTTCAGTCTTTGACCAATAAGAATTTCCATTAATTCCCTGAGTGCCCAGGAGGGTTAATGAACACAGATCACCAGTGATATCAAGACGCTGGTGCATTTGTGCTGGGACTTTGTGCGTACTGTCCCAAAGGAGACCCTTAGACATAACACATGAGCACACTAGCTAATGATATAAGGGTAACTTTGTTATCCTTAATGCTTTTAAATATATTTTCCTAGTGAAAATTTTTATCAAGATAAGCACTGAAGCACTTAGCATCGTTGCTCCCATATTCCATTTGTCTGAGTAAAAACACAGATAGCACCAAAAACAGGCATCTTGAGCTAATACCACATGGGTGACATCAATACAGTACTTAGAACTTGATACACTTACCATAAAGCCTTTTAGTTCTCTTTCACTGACTCTTGAGTAGGCAAGTCCATTTTCAAATTAGTTGGAGAAAATCACTCAAAGTGGGATTTTCAGAAGAACTTTCATTTATTACTGATAATCGGTGTTACACTCCTCAACAAACTTTACAACCTCTTAGGTGCCGAGTGTTCTCTCCCTCTCTGGAGAGCGGTAGAAGGAGGTGACTGTCTACTCTCTGGAGAGTTACAGAGCTAGTTTTCACTGTTCTCCCGAGGTCCCAGGTTTTCTGTGATGCTCATATAGCAGCCAATTCTCAGGTGTTGACACATCCATATTACCACAGGTAGAGTACACATCAGCACAGTCTCCAAAGGGACCTCTCTAATGCACGGACATCTTGGTTCCCTTTACATTTTACCCACGGTCCTGCAAAGCCTGTTCCCAAACTGATGTGCTCGTTCACACGCTTGAGTTATTTATAATCTCCAAAATCAAAATATGAACAAAAGCAGCTTAAAAATAACTTCTGAGGGCCGGCAAGATGGCTTAGTATGGGTTATCTCCAAACCTGACAATTCAAGTTCCATCTCAGGAACCCATGAGGTAGAGATGAGAACTGACTTCACAAGTTGTCCTCTGACCACTGCACTTACTAAGGCACATGTACCAACCCCCATGAATGAATGAATGAATGAATGAAGAAAGGAATATTAATAAGAAAAAAGTGATATCCTTTGCTGAAGGTAATTTGAGAAGACCATTTCTCTCTGAGAGCATATATAACAGAGAAAGGGTTCAAACTGTCCACAGTCCAGTGCCTGCACACCATAGCTCTCTAGCCTTGCAAATGTATTGCGTTAGTGAGTCAAACTCATTTGGTTTCAGAAAGCTGCACAGAGGAAGCATTTGTACTCAGTGTCTTATCACCTGTCACCTGTCACCCCACTGTCTCAGTTCCAAGCCTCTCTGTCCAGCCTCCTCCAGGAGAAAGGAATCCACCCTGGAGTGCCTGGATGGATCTGCAGTCTGGCTGGACCCAGCACACAGCTCATTTAACTCATTGAATTTACGTGCACGGGCTCTGTAGAGTGCTTTAGCTGTTCCTGTGTTTCTAGCCACGGAGGAGGAGCCGCAATACAATTTCAAAGTTTCGTTTGTTTGTTTGTTTTACTGGTTATGACGTAGACTGCGGATTGTAGGTTTTGTTGAGAGCGAAGCCATTTATTCTCCAGCGGTACCTGCTCAACGGCAAACACCAATTTCTGCTACAGAGTCCGTTGTCTAGTCTTTTCTTTGTTAAAGCGACTCAGAAGTCCAAGAGGTTTTGGGAAGAAAGCGCAAACCATTTTCAGCAGAATTAAACACAGACAGGGGTAGAAGCTTAAAACTTCTCAGTTCATTGAGAGCTCTCACCCTGGGAAAGATAATGGAAGTCTGGATGCAGGGACCGCTTTTCTCCAAGCAGAGAAAGCTACGCTTTTGAGGTTTTATTTACAGTCTCTCAGATGTGGAGAAGGGGGGGGGGGGGAGTTCAAGAGCTTTTGTCCAAGACTCTCAGTCTCCGAAGTTTCCAGTTATTTCTGCTTTCACTAATCCAAGGCATTTTTCACTTCCCTCTTTGTTCAGCCTTGGTCTTGTGGTCGTGGTCACTTACTGCTTCAAGCACAGCCCCTCCCTTGTCTGTCTGACTGTTCTTCACCCAGAACAGACCACTCACTTCACTTTTGAGAGAGGAAGTGCCTTACTAACTACACGCGTATCTGCAAGGAAAACTGCATTACAGGGGCAGACTCCTCCTCAGCCCCACCTCTGGTTCACACTGGAAACAGAATAACAGAGACGGCTGTGCACACACTTTCTGTCTCAGCTGCCCAGCTGCTGAGTCTTACCTGACATACAGTGAGCCTAGAATGCTCTCCCACCTGACACCTGAAAAGGCTGACTGTGTGAATCACATCCAGGCAAAACTGAAACTTTGTTTCCAAAATCCCCATACCGCCTTTGCTCCTGGTCTCAGGGTTAACCCTCCCCCTTTCTGGCTTTACTGTGTGAACACGCTCACTACCCGTGTCCACCAACTCTGTCTGTCATTATTCCATGTATCTGGTTTAGACCTTTGCCCTTGTTAATTCCGTCTCTGCATTCCCCATCTCTCCCCTTCTCTGTAGTAAGAGTTTGTACCAGGTAGTTTTATGGTCAACTTGATGCAAGATACAGTCAGTCATCTGAGAGGAGGGGACTTCAATTAATAAGACTGGGCTGTAGGCAAGCCTATAGGGAATTTTCTTTTCTTTATTCCCCATTCACATTTTCTTTTTCTTTTTTTTTATTCTTTAATCTTTTAAAAAATTTATTGGATATTTTCTTTATGTACCTTTTAAATGTTATCCCTTTTCCTGGTTCCCCCATCCACCGCCTGAAACCCCTATCCCATCCCCCACCCCCTGCTTCTATGAGGGTGCTCTTCCACCCACCTACCCACTCCTGCCTCCTGCCCTCCAATTCCCCTACACCAGGACATTGAGCCTTCACAGGACCAAGAGCCTCTCCTCCCATTGATGCCTGACAAGGCCATCCTCTGCTACATAAGTGGTTGGAGTCACGGGTCCCCTCCATGTGTGCTCTTTGGTGATTTAGTCCCTGGGAGCTCTGGAGGGTCTGGTTGGTTGATATTGTTCTTCTATGGGGTTGCAAACCCCTTCAGCTTCTTCAGTCCTTTCTCTAACTCCTCCATTGGAGACCCCGTGCTCAGTCCAATGGTTAACTGTGAGCATCCGCCTCTGTATTTGTCAGGATCTGGCAGACTCTCTCAAGAGACAGCTATATCAGGCTCCTTCAGCATCCACTTCTTGACATCTACAATAGTGTCTAGGTTTGGTGACTTTATATGGGATGGATCCTCAGGTGAGGCAGTCTCTGAATGGCCTTTCCTTCAGTCTCTGCTCCACACTTGGCCTTCATATTTGCTCCCGTGTCTATTTTGTTCTTCTTTCTAAGAAGGACCGAAGCATCCACACTTTGGTCTTCCTTCTTGAGCTTTTCTGTGGATTGTATTTTGGGTATTCTGAGCTATTAGGTTAATATCCACTTATCAGTGAGTGCATACCATGTGTGTTCTTTTGTGATTGGGTTACCTCACTCAGGATATTTTCTAGTTCCATCCATTTGCCTAAGAATTTCATGAAGTCATTGTTTTTAATAGCTGAGTTGTACTCCATTGTGTAAATGTACCACATTTTCTGTATCTACTCCTCTGTTGAAGGACATCTGGGTTCTTTCTAGCTTCTGGCTATTATAAATAAGGCTGCTATGAACATAGTGGTACATGTGTCCTTGTTATAGGTTGGCACATCTTTTGGGTATATGCCCAGGAGTGGTATAGTTAGATCCTCAGGTAATACTATGTCCAGTTTTCTGAGATGATTTCCAGAGTGGTAGTACCAGCTTGCAATCCCACCAACTATGGAGGAGTCCTAATCTTTTCTTATAGTCCAGTCATTATCCCCCTCCTGGTCCGCCCTCCAACTGTTCCTCATCCAATTTCTCCTCCCCTGTCTCCAAGAGGATGTTCCCCTCACAACCTTAACACCCCTGCCCCAAGTCCCTGAGGCCTCAAATCTCTTGAGGTTTAGGTGTGTCTTCTCTCACTGAGATCAGACCAGGCAATTGTCTACTGTATATGTGTCAGGGGCCAGTGTCTTAGAGATCTTGGGGGTCCAGGTTAGTTGTGACTGCTGGTCTTCTTATGGGGCTGACCTCCTCCTCAGCTTCTTCCAGCTTTTCCCTAATTTAAGCCCTGGCTTCTGTACATTGGTTGGGTGTAATTATCTGCATCTGACTCCTGTCTATAAGCTTACCATAGCATCAGCAATAGTGTCAGTAATTAGAGTTTGCTGTGGGAGGGACCAGCCCACAGTTGGTGTTGCCACCCCTGAGCTGGTGGCTCTGGTGCTATAAGAAAGCAGGCTGAGCAAGCCAGAATGAGATGGCCATTAAGCGGTACTTCTCCATTGTCTCCACATCAGCTCCTGCCTCCAGGTTTCTGCCCAGTTTGAGTTCCTGTCCTGACTTGCTTTGGGTCATTGTGTTTCACTACAGCAATAGTAACCCTAACTAAGAGGGAATTTAGATGGACAAGATCATCTATCTCAAGCAAATAGTTTGGGTAACATGATTTTTAAAAGAGGCTGGATTTTTAATATCTTAAGATATCATATCTCTTATTTTTACACACTATTGACGTATCAGAAAATTGTGTATCAGAGATGAAAACTGATACTAAACTGTTACTAAAATTCCTTTCTCTGTGAAAACAAAGAAACTGAAACAATGACCTCTGTAGGACTTTTCTAACCCTATAAATGTGCACACACCGATGAACTTTTGTTTCCTCGGACAAGGGGAGACCAGCTGGAAGCCTGTCTTCCCACAGTGTGCATTTTCTTGGTCGGTGGTTGAGCACCTGCTTGGGATCTCTGAGGACAATGCACCGCAGTTCCCAGAGCACCCCCTTTTAGCTTGGAGCAGCAAAACTTCTCTCTAGCAGACATCTTAACTCAGGTCTCTGCAATAGGTTAGAATTCCCATCATCTCGTAGAGCAATCTATCAGCTAATGTTGTCTGTATTTTCTTTTGGAAGCTGGAAAGTCTATTTAGCGGTGATGGAAAAAGTATGTATATTCTTCTCAAGTGTCATTGAACAGAAATTCAATGTCTAATCACAGTATTAATTTGTTATATATCAATATACAAATTAAAAAGCTGAAAAGTGCTTTTATTTACTTCATGGGGGGATTTAATGTTTATGGGAATGTTGAGCCAGCACGAAGAGTTTTTTTTCTAGTGTTGGTTAGTTTATGTTCCTTGACATAAATGATAGTCACCTGGGAAGAAGGAACCAGCAGCAGAGGGAGATGCTTCCATCAGGCTGGCCTGTGGGCGTGTTGAAGGGGCCTTGTCTTGATTGATCAGTGATGTAGGAGGTCCAGTCCACTGTGTATTTGTATTAGAAAACTGGCTAAGTAGGAGGAGGGGAAGCAAGCGGGAAAGCAAGCCAGGAAACGGCATTCCTCTCTCACCTCTGCTTCAGTTCTTCTCCTGACTTCCCTGATGATGGACCATGATCTGGAAGCATAAGCCAAATAAATCCTTTCCTCCCCATGTTGCTTTTGGTCAATGTCGAATCATTAACAGCAGAGAAACAAACTTGAACATCTACTGTTACCTCTTTTGTTAGTTGCTTCAGTCAAGGACATCTCACATTGATCTGGTACATACTTTATAGCTGGTATACATTATTATTATTAATTACATTTATCAGTTTTATTGTGATGATTAAGGTGCATAGTTGATTGAGATTATTGAATGTTTTTCAAATATTATTTTTTAAAAAAATATTTGTTACTGTGTATGTATGTGTATATGATTTGTGTATGCACATGCTGTGACATGATTTTCTTCTCTCTGTCCACTTTTTCATGTGGGTTCTGAGGATCAGACTCAGGCTGTCAAGCTTATATAGCAAGCATGTTTCCCTGGTGTTTGACCCACAGGTTCTCTGTTCTAGCCGGATACTTTGGGGTTGTTTTCTCAGTGTCTTCTGTGTTGGGACAATGTATTGCCTTCCCTAGCTTCAGTGACTTTAACAGTTTGAGGTGGGCTGAGACACTGAGGTCATTATGGGATACCCACTGCTGGAATTTGTGGAGTGCATTTTTTTCTTCATATAATGAGACTGCATTATGCTTCGGGGGAAATGATCCTAGAATAAAGAGCCATGCCCATCACATCTCATTAGGGATAACTTCACCGATTTGACTCGTCCCTGTGGACAGGAGCCTGACCGTTTGGCTGATATACTGTCTGTGAGGGTTTTCCAGTGAACTCAACCGTTCTACAACTGTTGTTGACTATTCTTTCAAGCAAAGATGCTAGATTCCAGAAGTAGAAGTTAATTTGGAAATTTACACATGAACAGTCTTGATAATAATGAAGATGAAGAAAGTACCACCTTCTCATCTTCATGTGTTTTCTGGATGAAGAACACAGACCTTCATCATCTAAGCTCCTAGCTTCCACCCCTCCTTTCTCCACAGGAGGCCAGCTTCCCTGGTCACAGTCAGCATAGCAGGAGGCTGAGGGGGAGGTGACATTTTCCTATGGGATGTGTCAGCTCCATGAAGGAATGGCTGCCCTGTGGACACTGACCTAGGTCTGTCAGTTCAGATATTTCATTCTGGCCTGAGATATCTGATGTAGCATGATGGATGGGCATTTTCAGCCTTTGCGCATGTTTTGCTTGGAAAAGCGAAGGCATTTCCTAGCTCCCATTGGCCTCTTTCTTGCTAGACTCAAGCCAGGCTGATGAGACTGTGAAGTGTGGCCAGTGGGCACAGTGTCACTATTTTTATTTAAAACAAAGAGATGGCCATAGGATGCAGTGCGGTGGTCAGGTGCCAGCATGGAACACGCAAGGGCCTGGGCTCCTTCTCCAACAACACAAATCCAAACCAAATCATTCAAAATGATTGAAAGAAATATTGAAAAGTACATTTTTAGATAGCATTTATTTGGATATTTGTCTTATTTTTAATGCTAATGGAGCTACGGAAATCACTTCCTTAATGGACTGTAGATGTGCCCTCTGAGATTAGATTAATTCTCTACATTTGAGTCCAAAGAGTTCCCTTTAAACCAAACCCTTTACATAAGCTAATGTGTGTGTGTGTGTTTACATATTTCATTAGTGACATTCAAAGTAATTTAAAAATTATGTATATATTTCTTCACACATTTCCCTTGATTTTGATATTTAATATTTATGATTTTGCTTACATGAACACGCATGGGCAATTACCTCTTTTTTTTTCACACATGTCCCTATAAAGACCTTTTTTTTTTTTTTGCCTCTATTAACATAGATAGTAGGGTAAAAACTACACAATTTTCTTTCTAGAACTTGGGGACAGATTGAGTTATTTTATTGGAAGGAAATCATAAAACCTATGTAAATTAGATTGCATTCTAAACATTCCTGCATTCATTGTATTTTAAATGCTGCTGCTACTATGCCTACATGCCTAGGCTCTACCTTGTTATAGAGACGGGGTGCCATGGATCCTGGAGTTCACTGATTAACCAGACTGGTGGTCTTGTGATCCCTCAACATCCTCCTGTCTCTGATTCTCCCATCACTGAGGGCCTAGATGTATGTCACAATGCCCCCATGTATGTGCTTGCCTGTGTGTGAGTACATGTGTATGTGGTGGTGCATGCACATGTGCGCATGTAGGTGCAGAAACCTCCCTGAAGCTGGTGGCAGGAGTCTTCATGGCTGTCCACCTTATTCATGGAGGCAGCATCTTTCACTTGAGCCCAGAGCATCCTGATATTAACAGGTCTCGTTAGCCAGCTTACACCAGGGTCTCCCTTTTCTCCATCAAAAGAGTGTTGAAATTACAAGTGGGCCCCGAGACCCACTAAGTTTTACGAGTTCAGTGGATCCAAAATCTAGTCTTCGTGTTTCCATGGCAGGCGCTTTAACCCCTGAGCCAATCCCCCCAGTTCTCTAAACTTTAATACAATTATTACTAAGTAGATCCAGATCTCCCTGATGGTTTCAAGACTGCCTCTCCCTTTGAATGGCGGGGTTTGTTCAAGTCATGTAGATTCAGCCCCTTCACTGCCTTTGTTATGATGAGGCATTGCTTCATCTTCTTATCAGGAGAGTGTACTTTGTGTCAAAGTACTGCGGCGGACTGTGCAACCTATGCCCTTCCACTTTTGTTTCTCTGTGGTTTCCGTCCACCGCCATCATGCGAAGTCCGTCCACCTCCATCATGCGAAGTCCGTCCACCTCCATCATG
>NC_034593.1:115396047-115448670 GCF_900095145.1 Mus pahari | reverse complement strand
TGTTTTTTTTCCCTTGGTCACTTTGACTTAGTCCTTTATTGCTTTATTCAGTAAATATGCTCGAGTGCCAAGGTCACAGCAGCCACTCTGCTAGACACAGGGATCCAAGTTAAGCCAGCATCCCCTGCTCGGTGGAGCTCACAGCTCAGTGCGTACTGCTGCTGACACCAGCTCTGACCCTGACCTGGGAAAACAAAGTCGGCTCTAAGCTCAGGCTTAACTGACCACGTTTAATCTTCAGGAGCCAGAGGCTGTGTTTCTCATCTTGGTGTGCTTGGCTTGTGTGCTGGTTAGTTTTTCTGTCAACTTGACAACAAATGGGTCACCTGGGAAGAGAGAACCTCATTTGAGAAAATATCTCCATTCACTGGCCTCTACAGATCTGAGCAGGCATTTTCTTGAATAAAGGTTGATATGGGAGGGCCTGACCACAGTGCTACCCCTGTGGTCCTGGGTGATATAAGAAAGCGATGATGACTGAGTCTGAGAAAACTATGGACAGCAGGGCAGGAAGGAGCATTCCTTCATGAGCTCTGCTTCTCTTCCTGCCTTAGCATCCCTTGATGATAAGATGAAATAAACCTTTTCTTTAAACCAGGTTGTTTTTGATCATAGTGTTACAGTGACAGAGACACAAACTAACACAGCTTGTTAGGACAGCACTAGCTTTCTCCTTCCACATTGTCATCACTTTCTCTCCTTGTGAGTCTGTTCACTCATGAAATGAATATCCTCGAAGTGCCCTCTGACTGTGTCATTTCTTTTCTTAAATATCTTGGGCACCAGTGGTTATCTCTCAGTAATGCTCAAACTGAGCAGGTTATATCTGTCTAAGTTATTATTAATAATAATTTTAATCTAAGATCTATAGGTCCTAGCTCCAGCTGTGATATTTTCCCATGTTATCCTTCTGTTAACAGTGTTTAACAGGAATGGTTTATTCCTTGGCTGTTTACACATTGGCTTACCTTGGCAATGAGAATGCTTCATTTTCTTTGGGTCCTCCAAGACTTCTCTGCCATTCTATTTTCTCCTCTGAACTGCCTTAAAAATTCATCTTACCTAGCACCAAGCCCTTAGATGCTTGGCCTACTGACAGCTCATGTGGCTGCATTAGATTGATTGGAAAAACACTAGCAAAACCAGACATCACCGGGCAGGGAAACTGGGGCTTGAGTTTTGCTTTGCATTTGCTTTTGATAGCAATGTGGTCTTTGGTATGTATTCTTATAGATTCACTTTCCTTGTCAACAGAATGTGGATCATAGGATAGGTTTCATGTATTGTTTTAAAAAACATTTAAGGTACTATGTAATATAGTCAATGTAATTTTGGTAGTACTAGGAATATATAAGTTATAGGTTATTATTATAAATGTTGCTTTTATTTCCTCAGCTGAAGTGATGAAATAAGAGCTGTATTCAAGCTGTGTGAATAAACATCTTGGGCTGAACCCAGAGTGTTTCCTTCTCTTTTCTAACTATCCCTAGGCCTAGGCCTGGAACTTCTAGCCTCTGTACAGTCTCATCTTTCAAGCTGACTGATTCAATCTGGCTTCTCTCATATTCTCACTGAATTGCTCTGCTTGGCCTCAAACTAACTTTGTTAATATGTTCTGGTCTTCTGGTTCCTTCTCATTCTCTGGCTCATTCTGTCTTTGCCTGTGCCTAGCTTGTTCTTTCTATATCTTGTCTCTGTAAAATTATAACACACACACACACACACACACACACACACACACACTACCCTCTACACCTCCATACCTTTTCTTTCTCCCACTGCTCTTAAGTAGCCTCTCTTCCTCTGCTCTTCTTCTGTGAGTTGGTAGTATCCTATATTTGATTCCTTTTGTCAAATCTTTCTCTTATTCATCACTTTGTCTGCCCCTCAATCAGACATCACTTTCAAACATGGCTGCTTCCTTTTATAAACTAAGCTTACCTTCATTTTTATGGATTAAAGGTATGTGCTAAATGTGCATCTGTATTCCAGCCAGGTCATACTGTAATCCAGGGGCATGTTTGTACTCTGACTGAATTATATCTATGGATATGATCCCTTGCCAGAGCAGCCATGTTGTTGGATTAAAATTTCTCTACATATTATTGTTAATAACTATATTTTTATTTAATTGTACAATTTCTATCTCAAAACACAAAGAAAGCCTATACATTATTAATACTGTATGTCTTTTTGATGGGAATCAAGGAAGGGAGGGAGCTAAGATGTTACTTTTAGCTCCCTAAAAGTCATCTAAATATTCATCTACTTGGTCTGATATGAGGTTTCTGTTGTTGTTGACCCAGGGGTTGTGAACCTACTGTGCAAGCACTTACCCATTGAGTTGTAGCCTTAGCTTTTAGATGTGGGTTTTTTTTTTTGTTTGTTTTGTTTTGTTTTGTTTTGTTTTGTTTTGTTTTGTTTTTTTGGTTTTTCGAGACAGGGTTTCTCTGTTTAGCCCTGGCTGTCCTGGTACTTGCTTTGTAGACCAGGCTGGCCTCGAACTCAGAAATCCGCCTGCCTCTGCCTCCCGAGTGCTGGGATTAAAGGCATGTGCCACCACACCTGGCTAGATGTGGTTTTTTAACAGTTGTGTCTGGACAAGTATAAGGTATGAATGGAAGCCCATGGGAAGGAGGGTCAGCAATTGTTGCTATTTAGGCAACTGCTATTTAGGTTGCTGCTAAGAATAACGGGGACAGGGAAAGCTAGATTAAAACAGTGAGTCTTCATTGTTCATGGGAGCTGGGCTTTTTCATTTGTTTTTTTTTGTTTTGTTTTGTTTTTATGTTATTTTTAATTGTTGTTTTCGTTTTGCTAAGAGTTGAGAGGAGATACTGAAAAAACTGATGCTGATGGCGAAAAGGTTTGTCTAGTTCCTATTTCATCAATGGCAAGCAGCTTTCAGTGGCTCGTCTTTGCCAAATTCACAGCAAAACCTCTGGTGAGAAAGACTAAAAATGAAGAGCCATGAAATTGTTTACTATGGAATCCTAATTCCCAGTGAGAGGCCTGGAGAACCGGGTTGAATAGTGAATCTGAAGGAGGCGAAGGAAGCTCTTTAAGTGGAGCTAAATGTAAGCCATCATTAACACAGAGAGAGCTACAGCCTCACAGCGGAGAGGGGAGCACTTCAACTGCTGAGTCGCCTCTCTCAGAGAAGAGCGAACCTGCATGAAAGGCCAGGACCAAGTCTTTCAGCTGCAGAAGGAATAATGCACATTCTGTCGGTGGCCACAGAGTCCTCAAAGGCTCTGCAGAGTGGCTCAATGGAGCCAGAGGCAAGGGCTTCAAGCAGTGGCTCTGCGTCTTTGTCAGTCTCTGGAAACTGGGGCTAAAATTAAAAGTAGTTCAACAGTTCTAAATGTCAGACGGAATGCTTTGCTCAGCACGAAGCATACAGTGTTGACTTCCCTCTTGTGTTCTGGGCTATTGTGTGAGATGTGGGATCCGGCCCTGTTAGCACTTCACTGATACAAGAGCCCAAAGAATAATGTGGTCCACAATTAATATTCTGTGATGCGATGTCATTACCAGTATGCCTGGGACTTTAATTGAGCAAGTTTTTTTTTTTTTTTTTGTGATCTTGTTTTATTCTTTTGGTCCTTAGAGACCATATTTTTTTTGCTGTCATTACCTCCCCCTCCCATGGAAACTTTTTGTGAATGCCTAAGTATTACATTTCCTAAATTGGTACTAGAACACACAGAGGGTTATTGACCACACATGAAGTGAACTATGGAAAGATTTTATAATGTTAGAATAGCCATCTGAAATTCATGGTCACACACACAATTCTGGGAGATATATAACTGGTTGTGATTGAAGTATCTGAATACTTGTTTGTAGCTTTGATGGCTCCTGGCGAGGCTTTGTGAATGTGGACATTACATCTGTTGAAACTGTGATCTTAATTTAGATAAAACAGACCAAGAAAGATAAATGGTGGGCATGCTTGTGGGTGCTCAGAGAAAACCCATGGAAACTGGAGTGTGACCAGGCCTTGACTCCATGACAGCTCTTGATGGTCTATGTGAAAGTGAATAGGACAAAGAATTAGGAAAGTGCTTTGTGGAATGTTCCAGAATTTTGTTTGATTGCTCATTAAAACACGGAGCACAGGATTCCGTTTGAGAATTTCTAATTCAAGAGACAGAGTTGGGCCCAAGAACTCATATGTCTAAGTTCCTAGATGATATTATTGATAATCTTGCAGGTTTAGAGACCCCTGGAATAAGAATTATTCTCATGATTCATTGTATGTACAGAAGAATCACCTTGGAGAGCCCAGAAAATCTTCAAGAACATATTATGGGACTTAAAAACCAGTGATGTAAAAATTTTTAAATTTTATTTTTGAGATTATAATATAATTACATAGTTTTCCCTCCTTTTTCCTCTCTCCAAACCTTCACATATACCATTTCTTGGTTTCTTTAAACTTCATGACTCTTTTCCATTAATTGTTATTACATGCATATATGCATATACATTTGTATTCCTAAATATACTCTGCTTAGTCTGTATAATGTTACGTGTGTATATGTTTCCAGAGCTGATCACTTGGAGTTGGATAGTTAGTTGGTGTTTCTCCCACTCTCAGCATCCCTTGTTGCCTGTGGTTCTTTATGTAGGGTTGAAGCCTCATGGGCTTTCTCTTGTCCTCTGGGATGTTTACTAGGAAGCCCTATCGTGATTCTGGTGCTCCAGGCTCCAGGACATTGACCTGAAGACTTTACACTATAGGAGCATCTTCACCTTGTTGTAGTTTTGACTTCTTCATTTTTTTCGATAATTATCATGGTAAAGTTCTAACATTCTTTAAGAGAAAATCAAGTGGAAATACTATAATAATTTAGAGACCTTGGGCCCCAGGGAGAGATCTGGTTGGGTGGGGGGATGGGGACATCCTCTTGGAGACAGGGGTGGGGTGGGGGGAGGAGGTGTAGGATGTGGAACAGTTGAAGGGTAGACTAGAAGGGGGATAAAGTCTAAACTGTAAAAAAAAAAAGAATAAATAAAAAATAATTTAGTGGTTTAATCATAATTATACTATAGGCTAAATTACATCTCATAAAACTATGATGTAATATAATAGGATGAATAGTTAGCAGAATCTGAGATCACTTGTTATCAAGTAAACTAAATCTTTTTAAAGGAGACAGAAAAATATAATGGGAAAAAGAACAGACTTTTGAGATCGATAGATTCTGACTTTTCTACTTACATTGTTTGGGCAAGTTGTGATGTTTGGTTTTCTCTTGTAAAAAGAAATAGCAATTCCTGAGGCATACTGGGAAGACTATACATAATATGTATCATATGTATGCTATAGCTTCTGATGTACTGTAAATGGGAGCCATTAAAAAAAAGAAGGGGAGGAGTGTGAAGTGAATAGGATCAAAATGCATTGTATGCACGTGTGAAGCTCTCAAAGAATTACTAAATCCATTGTCTTAGTCGCTTTTGTATTGCTGTGATAAAATGCCATTACCAAGGCAACTTGTAAAAAATAACATTTAATTGGGGCTACGGGTTTAAAGCATTAGAGACCACGAAGCAGAAAGAAGGCACACTGGGAACTGCACCAGTCTTTTGAAACCTCAAAGCCCAAGCCCAGTGATACACTCCAGCAATGCCACACCTCCTAATCCTTTCCAAACATGTCTATTAATTGGCAGCCATCTACTCCAAGATATGAACTTATGGGGCCAATCTCACCAAAGCCACCGCAAACATCAGAGTAAAAGAAGAAGCAGTGCTGACCACATGTGTCTCTCAGTTCTTAGTTTACACCACTGGACACCAGGTGAAGATGGCTTTCCAACTTCATACTCCTCAGCTAGCTAGTTCAGCAAAAGCTTTTGAATGGATTTAGCTTGAGTCTAAAAGTAAGCCTCATTGCTTGAGAGTCTTTCATGTAAGATTTATGAGTTCTCTGAAGATAATACATTAAAGAAAATTTAAAACAAACTTTTGGATGTTGTGCTATGGGAAGTATTTCTTTTCTGTGATTAAATAGGCATGACGAATGCATATTTTCTGGAATGCTGATCAGATATTTGAAAAAATGAGGTATGTTTGTATATTGGCTTGGTCTATGTCTTCAAGAGTGATAGAAGCCAGTTCCAAATGTATATTATTTTAAAGACAATAATTATATGAATGTAATAGAACAATTCTGGGATCTCTTGTTAAGGTTGGTAACTTAACAAGGAGTTAAGGAGTATCTTTGTGCACTCCTCCACCCCCATTTCTGAGTAGATAGACATACTCAGCTACTATTGCTGAAGAAACTTCAATAAACACAGAAGTCAGTCAAATTATAGAAACCCATGAGGTGTGTGGTACATTACCGTAGGACAACCATCATCTCTCCTAGGTAAGACATGGAGGGCCACAGTAAAGGAAAGTGTGCCACTGAGAATGGATGGGGGACCATCTGATAGAAGCTGTAATGAGAGCCGATGCTATTGTCAGAGTCATGTGAGAGCAGGAGGGGACAGATGAATGAATATCTTTAGCTCTCTCCTCTTCCATTTGGGAATATGCTGTCTAGTCATTCCACTGAGCAAACCCAATGGAACCCAGTGGGCAGGGAACTCATGTGATGATGTCTGTAGGGTCAGCATCATAGTACAACGACAGGTCAGAGGAGGAAAACTGCACAGACACGAAGGTTGTGTGCTCGGGTGCGAACCAGGAAGCAACCAGTTTGCACTACGGTTTCTTTTGTCAGAAAGAAGTGCTTTGAGATGAATCAAGGGCACAGGAAAATAAAAATAGGATTAGCTGTTTGCATGTATAGAAAGAGCTTTTGTCTGGGTGTATGATGAATGAAATTATATTGGAAAGATACTCAGATACGTGGTTTCCAAAGACAGTTTTAAGATAATATATGTTGTGCTTAGCCCAGGAAGTGGCACTATTAGGTGGTGAGGTCTTGTTAGAGTAGGTGTGGTCTTGTTAAAGAAAGTGTGTCATTGTCCTAGCTGCCTGGAAGCTAGTCTGTTCTTGGCTTCCTTTGGATAAAGATTGAGGACTCTCAGTTCCTCCTGTGCAGTGTCTGCCTGGAAGTTGCCATGCTCCCACCTTGATGATAATGGACTGTGCAGTGTCTGCCTGGAAGTTGCCATGCTCCCATCTTGATGATAATGGACTGACTCTTTGAACCTGTCAGCCAGCCCCAATTAAATGTTGTCCTTTATAAGAGTTGCCTTAGTCAACGTGTCTGTTCACAGGAGTAAAACACTAATCAAGACAGATGTTGTTCACTCGATCTAAAAGTAAATTTTAAAAAGAGTCTTTTCTAGACACATTGAATGACAAGAGTATCTTAATGTGAAAGGCTGAATCTTACTGGGGAAAGGGATGGAGATGGGAGATAAGAAGTAACCATGTGAGAACACTGACTTAGAATTGGAGAAGTGGCTATCATTTTGACCCTTCATTCTAAGTGTGGTATACTAGGTAGAAACTAGAATTGCTCCCTGTCAACTAGACATGTGCCATTTCACATGATCATGGTGAGGTTAAAGTAGTTGATGTATGTGAAAGACTTTGGGCTAAGTCTAGACACAAACTGTTGTCAATCAATCTAACCATCTAATAATACATAACTCATGCCAAATTTATGCCAGGCATATCATACTTACTATCTGTAATTCTTTAAGTAGTCTCATTTCATGGAGACACTGGAGGCTCAGAGCTCAGCAATTTGTACAAAGTCCATAGTTAGCCAGTGGCCATGCCAGGTCCTGAAGCCAGGCCAATTATACCCCAGTGCCAGGCTCTTCCTGGTAAACCTCAGCCCACAGTCTTTGTCCCTTTTCTCTCATAAGGCAAACACTTTTGAAATAGCTTTCTCCGAAGTCAAATGATACTGTGTGGTGAGTTTTCTTTGAAATTCTGTCCAAAAAAAGCACTGAAGTTGAAAAATACAAGCTCCTGTAAAACATTTGAATATAATGTGCCAGGCTGCACAATTTCCAAGTGGATGCTCACACTGAAATCCAAGCTTGCTTTTGTATTGTCCTCAGTGAGATATCTGAGCTCCTCTGAGCTCCCAGCAGCATCAGAATGATCAGAAGAACAACATTTCATTTCCTAATCTGCCTGCCTAATTATGCTAACTTACATGGAGAAACCCCACGAAGAATTTCTGCACTTAAAAAAATTGTTTTAAAATTAATGAATCAATAAAATGACAAAATATGGAAGAATCTATGAACTTTCTAAAGAAAATAAACCCAAAGTCAAGAGGCAGAGTCTAATGTATTGGTTTCTGTAATAAGAATAATGAGAGAGAGTGTGTTGGCAATTGAAAATGAGTTAGATACTTAATAAGGTGTACAGAAGAGTCTCGGGATGGGTTATAGATGATGTTTTGGAAAGCAGAAAAGGAAGAGTCAAATAAAAAATGGGGTGGGTGGACGTACATGCAGACAAAGCACCCATACATAGAAAACAAAGCTTTAAAAATTAAAAAAAGAATAATGACATATATTTGGCCAGACAGCAGAACATACTTAAACTGGCATATAAATCAGTGTTTCTCAACTTGTGGGTCGCAACCCCCTGGGAGTTTCAAATAACGCTTTCACAGGGGTTACCTAAGACATTGTAAAATCCAGATATTTACATTACAACTCTTTTTAAAAATACTTATTTACCCTTGTATTTCTTTTCTTTTTTTTTTTTAAAAATTTTTATTTATTTATTTTATATATATGATGAGTACATTGTTGCTGTCTTCTGACACACTAGAAGAGGGTAGCAGATCCCATTACAGATGCTTGTGAGCCACCATGTGGTTGCTGGGAATTGAATTCAGGGCCTTTGGAAGAGTAGTCCCTGCTCTTAACCACTGAGCCATCCCACTAGCCCCCTACATTACAATTCTAAATAGCAGCAAGATTACAGTTAAGACGTAGCAATGAAAGTAATTATATGGTTGGGGCTGGGAGGGTCACTGCATCATGAGGAACTATATTATTTTTCATTAGGAAGATTGAGAACCAGTGATCTAAATGATCATTAGGAAGATAATGGCTAAAGAAATTCTTCTGTAGTGCTTAATATACAGATTTATGTACACTAAAATGAGATGCATGGGTTGCAGGAACTGCTCAGTAAGTAAGGGTGGTTGCCCTGTAAGCAGGAGGACCCGAGTCTGAATCTCAACACACAGCCATCTCACACATGGCTGTCGGTGCTTATAGCTCAGCACTGGGTGCCAGGTCATGATAAGATTTCCTGTGCTCTAGCACATGGCCTCCAGACCATGTACACATGTGCAGCACTAACTGGATTATCAAGAATAAAAGAAAAGAAAATTAAATTAAAAAAAAAAAAAGATGTGATGTTAAGAGGGAAGGTGTTGGAAGATTTAAGGGAGACTTAGAGGGGGCACCTGGGATGGGTGGCACATATGACCATATCTCATGGTGTGTATTTGTGGAATTCTCAAAGAATGAAAAGAATGAGGTACCTACCCAAAGCTCACTGGCAGCAAGCCTGACCAAAATGGAGACTTGTCTCAAGCTGCTAAGACAAGAGAAGAGTAGAGGAGGGCACCTAGTGTTCTGTTCTGGCTACCACACGAGCCTGCAAGGGCTCGTGCACACACATGTGTGTGCATGCACCACCCCTATGAACCATAGGCCACACAATACCCGCATGCAAATAATAAAGTGACATGGAGGTATGTGGAATGTGGAATGGTATATTGACAGCCTGCTGTGTGCAAGCTTGTGTGTGGTGTTTATGAATGAACACAGAAAGAACGTGAATGAGAGAAGGCAGTGTTGGACTTATATAGTGGAATAAGAGATGTTGATCGTTCTAAAGTTCACTTTTTAGAGTGTTACAACAACAGATTTTCAGTTTTTGTACTACACTGTAAAATGGGCCAAGGGCGTGGCAGTAACTGAGCTGCCTATCTAACAGTTTTTCTACAAGCTATATTAAGATATTTTTGAGTGCATTTTGATCAAAATGTCAGTCAAAGTGCATGGCTCCATATTGCTTGCTACACTAAACTTGAACCAATAAAACCATTTGTATGAGTGAACACAAATATTCCTACTGTTTGTAATCCCCTCAAACACCTTTGCATTATGGAAATCCTCATATGATCTGAGATCTATGTCCCTTGCATACTATATGCTATTTTATATTATGTTTTGTCTATTTTGAGCACCTGAAATAATATTTGTTTTATTCTTTTACATTAGAAAGAACTGTACCAGTGTGCACTACGAACTGACTTTTAGTTCAAATCTAACTGCTGTTAGTGACATTCTGATTACAAACACTTAATGCTTTCTGTCTCTCTTTCTCTCTCTTTTCCCTTTAGGTAAGTAACTGATCAGGGACATGAAGAACTGCTATTTCAAATGACAACCATGTTGCAAAAGGTACTTTTGGTATTTTAATGCTATTTTGAAGAAATCTTATCAAAAGGCACAGGGGCTAGAATGTAGCTGATTACTACTTTGTTTAAAAATCTTGCGACTCAGATGTAAAGGCATTGCATTAATCGTTTTAAATTATGAAGAAAGCAAGTAGACTGATCCCCCCCCCCGTGTCTAAGCAGTTATTACCAGTATCATATTAGTATTTTGTGGGAATGAAAAGAGATGTCATTTTTTTCTTCAGAGCCATTTCTGGAAAATGAAGAGTTGGGGAAGCCGATTGATTCCGATAGTTAGAAGGGTCACGCTGGGATTCATTCTGCACTCAGCTCCCATTTTTGTTCTTATGGTTTATTTTCTGGGGCCACATTGTCTTCAGCAGTACTTATAACACTCCCTGCTTTGAGCTTGCTGACAAGAGTGTTTGATTCTGGATAATTAAATTAGACTGCATGCATGTGGAGAATTTTCCAGGAAAAAGAAATACATAGAAATTGGTTTTTGATAAACAATAATAGAGGAAAACAGGGAAATTACTGTACAGAATTATACAGAGGGGTAACAGAGGGCAAAAGTCCTTAGTCTGCTGCATCACATTCAATGTTTGGAGTTCTGTTACTTTTTTAAAAACAATTCTATTATCTAGGATTAATCTTCATAATATAATGGGAAGCATTCCAATCGCATTACAGAGAAAATATATACATTACACACTATTAGGCTAGCTATGTGACATCACAGCGTTTGCAACCGTGTAAAACACCAGCCGTGTTTCAGACGTCATGAATCATGTGCTGTCCCTTCACACAAGATGAATAACTAAATACTTGGAGATGTAGGGGGACACAGAAGAGGAGAGATGACCTGTTTTCTTATAAAAGTAACACTTTAACGAACTTCCAGTTTTGCTGAAAAATTTCCTTGTAAAAATCTGGGCAGGTGCCACATCTGAGGACATGTTTAAAAAAATGTTTAGGAAATAACTTCACTCCAAAGCGTTTATGCTCTTTGAATGATGAGAATTTAACTAGAATAAACTTCTGAACTTTGTAGACATTGCTTTGTTAACATTGTTCTCGATGAGTTTATTATTGTTGCTTAATAAGAAAACACGGTTCCACTTGGGCTATTTCAGGGGCAGGTAGATATTACTCTGTCTTGTGCTATGATTGATATTATCTGCACAAGCATATAATAATACTGTTTGATCTCCTTGAAGTACCAGTGAGGGTCCAGTGTGAGCGTTGGGTTGGAGCTGAAGAGCATCCCAGCAGGACAGTGGAGAGTTTTGTGGTAGCTTTGGGAGTGACTGTCTCATACCTGCAGGATATTTTTTTCATAACTTCTTGAGGGGGGGAATGGCTGTAGAAGGCTGGCCTGCTGACCGGGGGAGGTTTACCCTTTCATTCTATGATTCCCTTCGCAGAGGAGAAGTCTCTCAGTTCTGGTTTGTGCCCTTCTCTCTGTGTAGGTGTATGTCCCCGAGTTTCACCTTAGAATCTCTGATTAGTGGTGTTTGACGTCTTAGCTAGTTGTATAGACATCGGTAGCAAAGAAAATGGGAATATTTTAAAATGTTCGATGGGAAATCATGTGTTCCAGGTGTTACATTTATAGGCTTTGGGTATCTTGTTTTCATGGCCTATTTATCATGTAAGAACTGGAAGAAAATATCAAAGACTAATTTTGGGGGGCGTATTTGGGAGTTAGCATTGACATAGTCATTGATATACATATTTTTGTTTGCATGATATACCCAACAAATTCATGTAAAAGTAGAGATACCTGTTTGTGTTTTTGCCTACAAATTAGATGTAATCCTCTGGCCCTTTCCTGAAGCAATGGCACATGGGCCTTTCATTCCACCCATTAATAATCTAGTTGAACTTCGGGTACCTATATTTGACAAATTGTGCATTTTATATCATTATTTTCTCCTGAAGTATACATACATCATTGCTAATAATGATAGAATTAGATTTGTTCGTCTTGATTGATTTAAGTGTCTCTAACCAACGCATCAAATTGGAACTCTCTAGTGTCTCCACTAAATATGATTAGATGTGGCATCTCTAGGTCACTGCAATTGTATTTAAATGCAGTTTTTGTGACTAGAGACAGTATACTTTTATTTTGTATTTTTTCTGTTGTTTGGGGTTAAAGACATTCACAGTCTTCACTGAAACTCATTCTTTGTTGTGAAAAAGAAAGATAAATTTTAAAATATTGGTAAAGATCACTACTTTTTTTTTTAACAAATGGGAAAAAGAATAGGACTTTTTTTTTTTTTTTGAGAAAAGTGTTTATTCTATGATGAGTTTTCTATATTGGATCTGGGACCCCAATCCTTCGTTGTTAACCTATGTATTATAGAGAATTCAGGGGAAGCAGGGCCTGGGTTGGGAGCTCAGTCGGTAGAGTGCTTGCTGTGCAAGCATGAAGAAACTATTGTCATCACCACCAGCAGGACAAACCGGCAACCAAAGAAGATATCAGAATCTGACAAAGTAAACAGAGTTTTGATGAGTTAGTTGATTGATTACTTCTTTCCAAAGCAAAGGTCATTGCCACTTGTGCCATCAAACTAGAACGAACTGTTAACCTTGGATCTGGGGGCATCTTCAAACCATAGATTTGGGTACCAAAGCTGATGGATCAAGGAGCCCTTGATGCTCAGGCAGAACTCACAGACCTCCTGAGAGCCTCGGGCTCCACCCTGGCTGCCGTGCTCTGTGCTCGGTGCCTTGACTCTCTCCCTGCTTGTATTTTATTTCTATTTCTGCTGGGTCAAATCTACAAAGGAAAAAAAAAAATCAAACTAGCCGAGTTATCTATGTCATCAATGGGGTGGGAATGTCAAATGGATAAAATTTGATTAGCAGGAGATAAAATATTATTGATTTTATTAGCATAGTACAACACAACTTTAAAATTTCATACTCAGTTTTTTTTTAATGTGTGCAGAGATGAAGGGTATATGCATTAAATATGCGGGAAATCGAGAGGTAAGATTCTTACTTTAGTCTAACGAGTGGAACACTCATTAGACCATCCACAGACTAAGATTGTATTGATTACATGGGCTAAAATCACTCAGGTTCCAAGATCTATAACAGTCTGTGTGGTTCTAGATGTGTTCCCTTTCCGCAACGGACACTTGGATAATATATATTCGAGGCCAGATTTGAGTGATTAACAGATACTGTTTGTAATCCAGACACAAATGTTTAGCATCTTCTCAATAAGCCAGATATGATCAGCATCATTCTCACAGTCTTTTCAGTTAAAGAACTTTACAAACTATCTAGTTCTGAGAGGATGTGTATCAGCACCACCAGGAAGACATGCTGGGTTTATCATAAATCTTTATCATGTGACTCTTGCAGATAGAGTCAATGTTTTCAGACAGAGTCTCACTGTATAACCTAGGCGGGCTTTGAGCTGATGATCCTCCTCCATCGGCCTTTCCAGTGCTGGGATTCAGTGTTATACCACCATGCTGGTTAGGTTACAGCTGTGTATTAGCACGCTGGCTCAATTACAGCTGTGCACCACCACAGTTACCGGTGGCTCAATTACTGACATGTACCACCACACTGGCTCGGTTACTTGTGTGACCACCCAGAGGGCACAGTTACAGGTGTGTACCTTAGGCTGGCCCAGTTACATGTGTGTACTACCATGCTGACTCAATATAATTTTTATTATGATAAAACACGTTATATGGTCACAATGCTTAAAACGAAGCATCCCAGTGTCATTTTCCCACTATGCTGCCAGTGGCACCAGAGAGAAGCTCTTGGTGGCTCTGCCAGCTCACTCAGGTTAAAACACAGGAAAAATGGCAAATCATTGGGGAACTATTTAAAAACAGGAAAATAGTTTAAGCATCTGAAGCGAGTGAGCTAGACATGCTTCTGTTTAATTGGTTATTGTGTGGATCTCTGTATTCTTGATTAGGAAGCACGGATATGACACACGAGGGGCTGAAAACAGAAAATGCTTTTCGTTCAAATGATTTCTCTCTCTCTCTTTTTTTTTTTTGATGAATTTTCCAAAGTGATACCATTTTTGAAAACTGGGAAACCCACGCTGGGGCTCCTTCAAGCATAGTCCATTTTGGTAAACAGATAAGTCAAACCTCTAATGTGCTGAATACAGGCTTGCTTTATGAGTCATTCATTTCTGCCGAAGAGATCTCAAACAAAATTCTACTCCTTTAACACTCCCACAGAGAGAAGTTTGGAGGGATGCACACAGGCACACACGACATTAATATCGGCCTAGTCACACCTGCCTTTACCTGCGTCAGTTAGAGACAGAACCAGAGGCAGTAAGTGGGTATTTCGTGGCTGAGATTTTACAGTTTAATTTCTTTTTCTTTCTTTCTTTTTTTTTTTTTTTTAAAGCCAGTGCTCTTAACCATTGCACCATCTTTCTTTCTTTTAGATTTATTTTATTTATGAGTACACTGTAGCTGTCTTCAGACACACCAGAAGAGGGCATCAGATACCATTACGGATGGTTGTGAGCCACCATGTGGGTGCTGGGAATTGAACTCAGAACCTCTGGAAGAGCAGTCCGTGCTCTTAACAGCTGAGCCATCTCTCCAGCCCCACAGTTCAATTTCTTGGTACATGACTTTGCTTAGTGTAACTACTAAGACTAAATATACTTGACATAATGTCTGCCTATTATCATGAAATTTTATGCCCCAAACATAAAAATATAAACATGACTTGTTTTCTTTCCTGTATCCATTTTAGTGTTGTCTATAATTCCATAAAGAAGGAAGGCAGTGTGATAAGTTTCAGTAAGATAAAAAGTTATTAATTAAACTACCTAGTAAGTATATTTATTGTAGAGATCAAACAGAGCTTTTTGACTCTGGCTCCAAACACTGGAATTCCTCAGCTAGCAAACTAATCACACGAATCAATAGCGTTTGTTCTGATGTGGCTTGGAAGAGAAGATGGGCTACTGGGATGGAGGGGATGGAAGCCTGCTTTCTTGTCAGGTACCAAATGCTAGCACAACCGGTGCTATAGAGCATCGTAATTGCGAACCAGCTCTGTGAAACCCAGTGCAAGCAAACAGTGGAATGTAAGTGCTGTCAATCAAGATTGTCTGTGATGCTCACCATGGCTCTGCACCTACTAGTACACGGAAGCCAAAGAGAATGCCCTACAGAGCTCTGGTGTGGAGCAGAAGTGGAATTTTGCCTAGACCCAAGGGATCTAGATACAGAAGACTTCATAATGACCAGCCTCATTTACTTAATTAAAATTTATTTTTAAAGTAGCCGGAAATTACAAGTGCACACTTGTAACCCTAGCAGCCAGGAAGCTTGAGGCAACTAGATTTTAAATTCAAGGCCAGCTGGGACTACATAAAGAGACTGTGACTCGGAAAATTAATTAAATTTAAAAAATATGCAAGGCACTTCCATTAGGAATATAATATTTTAAAATATAGTTATTTTTCAAATACTTGCTATTAGGGTGAGCGCCAAATTTTACATTGCCCTTTGTTTGTTAACTGCTACCCTGGATTCTCGTTTTCTTTTTCTTTTCACTGCCTCAAGATTTCCCACTGTGATCCTCGCATGACTCAACCTTCTCTGTGCTGGAATTGTAGGTGTGAGGCACCACTGTTTCTCTATGCTTCATTTCTAATGTTGACGGGACTCAGGCCAATTTTCTTCTTACCAGTTGTCTTAGTTAGGGTTTTATTGCTTTGACGAGACACCATGACCAAGGCAACTCTTATAAAGGCAAACATTGAGTTGGGGCTGGCTTACAGTTTCAGAGGTTCAGTCCACTATCATCATAGCAGGAAGCACGGCAGCCTGGATGCTGCAAAAGAAGCTGGGAGTTCCGCATCTTAATACGAAGGCAGGAGACTCTCTCCCACAGGCAGCTAGGAGGGGACTCTCATTCCTACAAGGCGGAGCCTGTGCATAGGAGACCACCAAGCCCATCCACACAACGACACACTTCTTCTAAGGCCACACCTCCTCCAATAAGGCCATACCTCCTAATAGTGCCACTTCCCATAGGCCATGCATGTTCAAACCACCACATCAATGTTTATAAAGGCATACTGCTTTGCCCACAACTACTGAGAAGGTGTCAGAGACGGTTGTGATCTCATGGCATTTGAATAGGAAATGCCAACTGATTAGTTCAGCATTCTTATAACCAAACAAGGCAGGTTCTCTGTTGAAAGTATTGAGTTGAAATACTAATGTTTCCAAATTACACACACACACACACACACACACACACACACACACACACACACACGCAGATGCACACCAGACATGGAATGGAGTGGTAAGGAACAATATGCATTTCATTTTGATAAAGAGCTCTCCTTTTAAAACCAAGCTAAGACAATTTTAAATCATCTTTAATAGCATCAAGCACCCTTATTTTCAGCTGTACAAGTATAATTTGAACATCACTGTGTAAAAATCCCCCGGATTTCTAAAGACATTTCTGCATTACTTATGAGCAGTGTGTAGATTAACACAATGAAGGCATTTCTTTGCTTATCTCCCTCATGCAGTCTAGAAGTCTTGCCCAATTGTGTTGCCAAGGTCATTTTGCAGGCCTTTAGTTCTTGTTGCACTCATACCTTTGAATATCTAGGATGCTCTCTCCTTCCCCATCTCCCATCTTCTGTTTAATATTATGTTAATTTTAAGTATTAAATAATTAAAATTTATATTTAAAAGCAGGTGTTTCTGGGTAGTGACTATTCTGAGAATCATAATTATTTATACATATGCTATCAGCATGAGGTTTTATTGGTTATTAACCCAAGTGAATTCTGTATATAATCTTCCTATGGAACATTTGTCCGCAGTAGGTTTCTTTATTTTTTTATAGTTATGTAACTTGTTACTATAGAAAAGTCATTTTGAGGTTTATGGAGGGGGTTTATCTAAGTTTTCTTTTTTCCAGTTGTTTTGAGACAAGGACTTGTTAGTGTAGGTTGGCCTTGAACTCACTACGTACCGGCTGAGGCTGGCCTTGACATCTAACCCCCTTTCTCAAGTGCTTCACCTCAACCATCTCAGCACTTACACATTTTGAAAAGATTGTAAAATACAGTTTTTTTCTTATTTCCATTTCCTCTATCTGTACCAATGCTTAAATGTTTGGTTTGTTACCATGGCAACAAAGAAAAATGTATTCACTTTTCATTGCTGAGTGTCAAATAGCGTGATCTTCTGCACACAGCACTTAGGATTTACAGCAATTCAGCCCCAGCATATTTGTCCTTGGGTGTATTCGTGTGGGCACTGTTGTCTGACTGGCAGCAGATCGGGGAGAACTGTCTAGAAATCACAAGATGGCTGCCAGCATCGGCTCCGGTGCTGGTTGGCACTGTGGTCTTGGACAATTGCAAGCAGCCTGGACTCAGTTTCCTGAATTGATAAATACAGAAGCAGGAGCGGATGACTTTGAAGGTTCTAACGTTCCTTTTTAATTCAATACTGCAGGTGATGAAATTGCAGGACTGCTCTGGCTGACCTTGGTCCTGGACCCACCCTGAGCACCTCTATCCCCCTTCAAGGAGAGGCTGGTTCTTTGTCTGGGAGGGTTTGAGGAAGGCAGTGATGTTTGAGTAGATCTATATTCCAACACATTTGTACCGGCCTCTGCAATGCTCACACATAGCCGGTCACTTCTCTTTTTATATAACCTTCTGTCTATTCGCCATGCCTGCCTTATTAGGGTTACCACGGCTGTGGTGACCACAGCAACTTAGAAAGGAAAGGGCTTATTTGGCTTTCACTTCCACATCACTGTTCATCATCAGTGGAGGAGGTTAGGGCAGGAACCTGGGGGCAGGAGCTGATGCTGGGGCTTTGGAGGGGTGCTGCTCACTGGCTTGCCCCCCTTGTTTGCTTTGCTAGCTTTCTTAGAAAACCCAGGATGACCTCACCTACAATGGTCTGGGCCCTTTCACGTCACTCAGGCTCACCTGCAGATGGATCTTATGGAAGCCTTTTCTCAACTAGGATTCCCTCCTCTCAGTATGCAGCCGGGTCACTTACTTCCCCTCATGAACTCTGCTTGACACACTATGAAAAGGACCGAAAAGGACAATCTGGTTCATCCCAGCTAGGTGGCAAGTTGGAAAACTCTGAATTTCACCTGTGGGCTTATCACTCTTGAGAGTGGAATTTAGAAGACATTTCATCGCTAGTTTCTCTCTTTGTGCCTAGGCTTAAATGTTTACCATGGCAGCTAAGAAACATATACTGCCTTTTCATTGCCAAACACCAAATAGCATTGATATTTGTTACCTTTTCTTCAAGCCAAGATTTAAAAATACCAGTGAGCAAATCAAATAATTAGGGTTCGCTGAGTATGGTTTGATGTAGTTACCAGATTGTTGGCACTGGCATGATAGCCAGAAATAGGGTAAGTTAGGTATTTAGAATTATCATCTATCTGTCTATCTATCTATCTATCTATCTATCTATCTATCTATCTATCTATCTATCTATCTACCTATCTATCATCTGTGTATGGTATGTATGTGTTACAGGACTGCATTTATATGCTTTGGAAGTCAGAGCATAATTTTGTTGAATTGTCTTTATCCTTCCACCTTTATCTGGGTTCTGTGGATTGATCTCAGATTGTCAGGCCCGTGTGTCTAGTGACTTCACCTGCTGAGCTATCTCACCAGCCCAAGTGTGTTGTTTTGAATAAAAGTTTTGTGAAGCGCCTGCTTGAATATGAAAAAGAAGTCCAATGTTGACCAACTTCTTTGTGTATCAGTTCAGATTGTTCAATATCAATGTTTAACAAAACTGTAAAAATGATTGAGGATGGGACAGATCAGAAGATAAGCATACACTTACCATGCATGAAGTCCCGTGCTCATTCTCAGCACCCCCAAAGTCAAATAAACCCCAGAAAATATCAGCAATTTAGAATGACTGGTATCAACTTAGCCTAACCTGAGATGCAGCAGGAAGAAAAGAGAATACGTTTTAATTTTAGGTTGCAGCTGTTTTTTTTTCCTCCAGTATTATAAAAGCCAAGTTGGCGGAGGGTACGGAGTGACTGACAGGGCCAATGGAAAAGCTCTATCTTAACAACAGCAGGGGAGCGGTAGGGCCAAACAGGACTTGCTGAGTCACCCAATTAAGAAGTGACTGAGACAGTCTCAGACTCAATCCAGGCTAGGGTTTTCCTCAAGGCCCAAACCATGAACAAAACGGGGCCCAACCATGTCTTTAAAAAGAAACAAAACAAAACAAAACAAAACAGGGTCTAGAGATACGGCTTTGATATTAAGAGCCTGCTGTTTCTCTATAGGACCTAAATTGGGCTTGCAGCATCTACATTGGGCAACTCATAACTGTTTATGACTCCAGCTCTTGGGAATGGAATACCTTCTTCTAGTTTCCATGAGTACTCACACACACACACACACACACACACACACACACACACACACACTTGCTTTTGAGCTAAGAGTCCAGTTTGTGTATCAGGCTGGCCTCCATCCAATTCAAGGCAATCCAATGTTTCAGACATTCAAGTGTTGGGATTACAGGTGTTTGTTGCCATAATTGTTCTGTGAAATATTTTATACACTACTAAATATGCCTTTTATTAACTCTGAGGAAAACAGTGTCCTGTATTTATTATCAGAGTATATAGCTAAACATCACAAGAGGTTGCCTTTCAAGACCGAGGCGCTGTTTTGCTAGTCAACTCCCTGTTCTAAGCATATCAGTCATCATCGTCCTTCTACCATATGTGTTTGACTTTACCATTTTATGGCAGTAGATTCAAAATGCAGCATTTTAAAAACAATCATTTTTATTTTTTGAAGTGTGTGTGTGTGTTTGTGTCTGTGTGTGTGTGTTCCACAGTGGCCTGCAGAGGGCATTGCACACCTAGGCTAGAGTTTTTGTTCCATCTGACATAGTTATTGGGCACCCAACTTAGGTCTCCCAGATGAGTAACACATGTTCTTAACTGCTGAGCCACCTTTTCCAGCCCAACATGTGCTAGAGTTTGAACAGTAGAATGAATAAAATAGGAACAAAAATATGGGCATGAAGTAATATCCTGAATAAACCTGTTGGAAGAGTGTCACTGGTCATTTCTCACATTTTGTTTAAGTTTTAGATATTGAAAAAAGAGGAAGGAGGAATTTGGAAAGCAATACAATGTAATGCCCACATTCTCAGAACTTAATTCAAGCCAGAAGGATCTCAGATGGTCAGCATAGGTTTTAGAATGATCCATCCCACTGTGAAGTCTTAGTCACATCACTGATTTAAGAGTTCAGAGGATAGTCCTCTCAAGGGTTGGTGTAAAAAATGAAGTGGCGATAGGTGAAATGATTCTCAAATTAAGTTAAAAAGTGATTATACTGTTATGTAACACTTTTTAAAGCTTTTGAAAGATTGAAAGGTTTGAGATGCATATCAATGGCTCACCTTTCATGTTAGACAACTAACACACATTTTGGCTGTTGCTTGGTGAGGAAACGGGTTTGTGGAAGCTGATTGATGAACTGGCGAGGTGGCTCTGTAAGGAAAAGTTCCTGCCAAGAAAGCCTGGCAGGCTGACTTCAGACCTGGGAATTCACGGTGGCCGGAGAGAACTGACTCTATACAGCTGCGCCTGACCTCCATGTACCCTCTGTGTTCTCCAGAGCAGGGCCAGGCCTTGTTAGAACATCTCTGAGAGAATAAAGGATTCCCCTTACAACTCAAACACAGCAATCAGTATCTTATGGGGGAACAGTAGCCATCCATTTCCCATCCAGTCATGATAAGAATATATAGCTTTGCTTTATTATTAAGGCAAAAGGTACGCCTGCCTTCTGTACATCCCATTAACCATGAGTTATGTTCTTGAGGAAGAAATTAACTTACTTTGAAGAAAATAATTAATTAACTTGTCCTGATCGTATGAAATTCTGTGTCCTAGTGAGCGTTAACTGTCAACTTGATGCCTCTTAAAGTCATCTGAGGAGGGAATCTTAATTGAGAGGTTATCTAGATCAAATTGGCCTGCGGGCTTGTCTGTGGGGGATTGTCTTGATTCTTTACTGATGCAGACTGCACCATGCCCTGGGCAGACCGCACAAAACAAGCTGGCCTTTGCATTATTTTATGGTTTCTGCTTCAAGTTGCTGACCCGCCTTTGCTCAGTGATGGACTGTAAGCTGAAAGCCGAAATAAACCGTTTCTTCCACTAAGTAGCCTACATGGTACTTGTAACAGTAGCAGAATGAGACTAAGACATACGGAGTAGTGCTGTGGGGGACAGACGCAAGTACCTCAGTGGGATTTATAGTTAGACAAATCAAGAGTGTTTGAGTGAAGCAAACTTGAAGAATAAGAGAGATTGTCTGGAAGAGCTATCTGGTATAGAGTATAATGAGTAGCGTAATTAAAATTATGGAGTACGAAATGTGTCTCCTTCCTGGGCTTCTTTCATGATAAACCCACTCTCCCGTGCTTTGATGGAGTTATGGCCAGCTAAGGGAGAAAGGATGGAGTTATCATGAAAAGAAAAGATAATGGTATTTTGCTTTAGATGAAGATTGTACAAAGTCGGCTACTAGTGCGTGTTTTGAACCGCTCCCCACGTGCAAGTTGGGAAATAACTTTCTTGGATCCTTTCTCCTCAGTCTACTGTATGTGTCCCCTGGGGCTCAGCATGGACCAACATCATTTTAAAAGCTCAGACCTTTGGATGCTGCTTCCGGAGAAAGTGAGGTCGTAGCTTCCAGTGGTGTCAGAATAACAATTGTTAAAGGAGGTAAGGCAAAGCAAGTCAGATACCCTCCCGGGTCATGCTGATGAGCCACCCAAGTTGACGGAGGCTGCTTGCTGGTCACCAAGGAGACAAAGGAATAGTCTAATAGGCCAGTCCTTAAATTGTTCACTGTGTAAGGATGAAAGGGTGTATATACTCTTTAAAATTGGTAAGATGCTAATTTCTTAGACTATAAAGTATCTCTTTTCGTCTTGATTCCTCCTTCTATGAGTTGATGAGTTTATGTCTGTCAGATGAGGTTGAGCTATGCCAGGAATATATGGAGAAGGAAGAGTTTGATGGGTCGATCTCATTCCTCCAGGACCAGCTGACAGGAGCTGTTACTAGCCGTCTGTGCTCTAGAGTGCCGGGTATCCTCCTGTAGGCCTCCAGCAGTTGTTTGAGATGGGTTTTTACAGGAAAACTCTTTCTGTGCCTGCTGTTCTTTAAGATGGAGGTTACCTCTCACGCATCACTACACGCGCTGGACCTGGAGGTGTGATCCCAGATGCTCTTCAGTGTATGCCGAGGCTGCATCCCAATAAACCAATGGTTCTCAGCCTTCCCGATACTGTGACCCTTTGATAGATAAATAATACATAAGTGTGGACGGTGCTGACCTCCAGCCATAAAATTATTTTCCTTGCAACTTCATAACGGCTACAGGTATGGCTCATAATGTAAGGGTCTGTGTTCTCCTATGATCTTAGGTGACAAGAGGGTCGTTTCATTCTACCCCCAAAGGGGGGGGTCATAGCCCTACAGGTTGAGAACTACTGCAATAAACTCATCACAAAAAACAGTCCTAAGGGTGTTTGTCAGCGGCACTATACATTACTGCCACAAAATACCTGATGGAGGCAATTTAAGGAAGAAGATGCTTGTTTGGACTCAAAGTTTCAGAGAAATTCAGTCCTTGATGGGAAAAACATGGCGGAATTCATGGCTGTGGGCATTGTGTCCAGAGGTCCTCTAGTCTAGACTGATCAGGAAGCAAACAGAGCTGAGGCAGAGCCAGGTGTACGACATTCAAAAGCTCAACCCCTTGAGCTACTTCTGCTTGCTCTCCCCTACCTCCTCAAGGCTGTCCTGCTTTGGGAAACGGTTTGGATTCGAGCCATAACTGTGGGAAACACATTTGATACATTTTAAAAACATTTAGTTACATTTTCAAACATGAGAGCCTCGCAAGCCTACCTTATAAACAGAATGCTCACATTAGCTTAGAGTTGAGTACAATCATCTAATTTGAATAAAGTGGTTTTCTAAATACTATACAGAAAATAGGAAACACATTGGCTAAATAATTACACTTTCACAGGGTTGCAGAGTCGAAAGTTTATCCCACGTTGGAGACTTTTGACAGAGCCTCCTTGACCAGCCTGCTTCTTTCAGAAGCTGACATGCTCTGCAAAGTTACTCTGCTCTCACACCATGAAAAACCAGAACAAAATTGTAAATTTTGTATCACGTCTATTGGAGATTTGTTGATAAAAGTCAAGCGCATTTCAGATATCGATTGTGTCAGAGCCATGCTGCTTTTGATTGCACTGGAGTCGCCCTGATAGCTATTGATCCCGTCATAGCTCTGCTGGCAGGAATCTACTGCATCATAGTTACACTGCCACCCTCTGCTCAGCTAAAGTCATGAGCCCCAGGGCATTCTTTCTAGAAACATCCCTCTCTCCACCATGGGAGGATCTGTCACACTTATGTGTAATTTGTGATAGTAGTGGTGATGGTGATGGTGATGATGATGATGATGATGATGAAGATGATGATGATGACTGCTGGCTGTGCAGGCGTGTGACTTTGTTCTTGAGATGATTCAAACACACCCTCACTTGTTTTCCAGGCCAACAAACTTTCTCATAGCAAAGAACCCGAGCAAGACAAGGCTGTCTCCAGACACTCTTGCACTTAACTAGGAAGGTCCCTGCTGAGCCATTACCCTATAAAGTTTATTGGCATTTTCTGATTTTTTTCCAATAGCTCATTATGCTTATCTTGTTTAAAAAATGTGAAAAAAAGAAGAAATTGACATGTATCCTTTTGAAAAGCATCAGGAAAAAAACCCCAAACATTTTCAATGCGTGGAACCATCTGCGCTCACTCATTTATTGTGGTTTAAAGCATTGATTATGGGTTGGTAAGATGGTCCAGCCAGTGAAAGTGCTTGACCCACACGCATAGCAACCCGAGCTTGATCCCAGAACCCACAGTGGAAGGAGAGAACAGATTCCTTTTGTGCCAGTAGCCTCTGACTTCTACACACTGCACATTACACATATACACACAATAATAATTATAATAGTTAAAACATTAAAAGGTCTCCCCTAAATAACGATTACAATAACATTTTTTAAAATACTGCAAATAGAGAGAAAAGAGTGTTATTTTGTACTCAACCTCTTAACAGCTGTTTGTTTTTATTTATGTATTTAAATTTTATTTTTTATTGTGTAGTTGTGAGGACCTTAAAATTTTCTTCTTTTTAAATTATGATTTAAAGTAATCATGAATTTTGCATATTCTTCTTGTTCCAGGTTATTGTTTTTGCTTTTTGTTTTCTTGAGACAAAGTCTCACATAGCATAGGCTGGCTTTGAACTTACTATGATGCTGAGGGTGGCCTTGAACTCCTAATCCTCTACCTCTCCAGTGCTTTATTTATAAGTGTTATTATGCACAGCTGAAGTAATAATTGTCCAAACAAGTCCATTTTATTTTCCTGTTGATGTAGTTGGGAAATAGTATAAATAGAAAAAAATATGTTTTTATTTCATTAACACTAGTTATTAAACACACATACACACAGAACTTGCTATAAATTTCCATTTTTCATTCATAAAATGCACATTTTTTTCTTCAAAGATGGAACTTTTTGGACATAGCCATTGTTAGGGGTTGTATCAGGTTCTCCCTGGAATTGGTATGTTTGAGTCTTAGTCGCTGGTGTGTCAGAAGGCAAGAAGACTTGGAGATGGCTTTCCAAGTACTCAGAAGGTATTACATAAATGAAGTCATCAGGGTCAGTCCTGATCCCATACCATTGGTGTCTTTAAACAAAGTAGACACTGGATGAAAGAGACATGTGCAGAAACATAGAGAAAAAGAGAGGAGGGGAGGGGAGGGGAGGAGAGGGGAGAGGAGAGAAGAGGAGAGGAAGGGAGGGGAGGGGAGGGGAGGGGAGGGGAAGGAGAGGAGAGGAGGGAAGGGAAAGGGAGGGGAGGGGAGGGGAGGGGAAGGGAGGGGAGAGGAGACCACATGGTGTTAAGGAGATGATGCAGTAGGGCCCTGGAAGAAGCCAACTTAACCAGCATCACGGCCTTCATCTCTGAGCCTCCAGGCTAGTGAGAAAACAACTGTCGGTTGTTTAAAGCATTCCTTTAAAAAACAGGAATGATAGGGCAAGCACATAGGCTGCAGTCTATAAATAGGTTAATTTATCCTTCCTGGTCAAATTTACTCAGCCCCCTCCTCCAAAGTCCTCTGTTTCCAGGAAGTTTCTAATCTGTGCCATCGTGGCCCATTTCAGGCTGACTCATGTTGTATTTGCTACTTAGACACACACAAGAGTATTCCAACACAGACTTGCCAAGAAGGGAGTAAGATGCCTTCAGAACTCTGAAAAGGTGACGAGACGGAAAGAGCCGCGGGGCAGAGATGCTCCTGAGCTTGTCGACTTGCGGTGACAAGTGCTCATCCTATTCTGGGGATTCATTCTGCTGTCCTGTTCGAGTGCCCTCTGTACATTAGTCTCTCCTTGGCTTCGGTCGTGGCCAATATGGACTCTAGCCAGCCGCCCGTGCTCATTGTTTCCTAAGAAATGTTCTGCCTCTTGACCTCTAGTGGCTGGTCCTCAGGTGACTGCAGAGACAAACTCGGTGTGGATTACAGTGGGCAACTGTTCCCTCCTTCCTTGTCAGAGTTTTCTGTGGTTCCTCTAGACCTCATGGTCTGTCCCGGGATTCAGACTCCTTCCTGTCTTTTGAGGAGCATAGACTGAACTGTATTTCTCTATTAAGTGTGGGCTGCTCTGTAGCCTTTGCTCCCTCGCTCTCAGTAAGTGGTGAGCTTTTCAAAGGCTAGGAAAGACTTTTCTGTACCAAGGGCACACAAACAGTGGCTACCCAGTGAAGAGCCAGAGATGGGTCTCTGACGTGTAGACTGCAGTGTCTTTGAATGACAATCTCAGCTTTTGATAGATACGTGAACGCTATTCCTAGTCTCATATAAAAGAGTTGGTGAGTGGGATTTGTTAAAGTGCAGAGGATTTAGAGGGGTGTAAGATCCTATTGGAAATAAGAGATCCCTCTTTACAGTCCCCCTTCCTGTTTGCTGAAAAAGATTGTGTAGCGTCTGGGAGTAATTGCAGAGAGGTGCAGGAATATAAGTAAGGACAGCAGACAAGAATAACAAAATAGCCGAGGACTGAGAAAAGCTACCTGGGTTTGGCCAAGCTCACATGGAAGAGGATGTAGCTGTTTCAAGGCTTCTAAGGTGTAGAGGTAATCAGGACTTTGTGAATTCTAGGCCAGCCTGGTCTACAAATGGAGTTCCAGGACAGCCAGAGCCACACAGAGAACCCTTGCCCCCAAATCATGCCCTACCTCCACAAAAAATAAAAAAAATCAAATAAATCTGAAGAATAGTTCCCATGGAAACAAGGACATTGCTTTTCTTCTAAGTGATGAAACAGTGCCCCCTAGTGGATTTCCTCCAGATAGCAGTGATAATAAAAATCAGGTGGCATAAAAAACGGAATGCAGGTGAAGTGTCACAGGAGAGGACGGTCCCTGAAGGAGGGATTGTTTTTTTGTTTGTTTGTTTGCTGCTGATTCCTAGGAACTCATTAGTTCATGAATGAATTAATCATTAAACTGATTACTAATCTCTTCTTTCTGGGGAATATTCTATAGTTCACTTATGAGAAAATGTTTTCAAAAGGCAGGCATTTTAGAGTTTTGCACCTAGCTCCTGATGTAAAGTGAGTGAACTCACACTTCTTGGGGATTAAAGCATTAAAAAAAAGACCCACTCTGATGGCTTGTGGAATCATTTTCATGGCCATTTTGTTAAGCCTACTTCTTCAAAGTACGAAAATTGGACCTATAAGGTAAGGCATGTCTGCAGTCCCAGCCTCGGATACATAGTTAGTTCTTGGCTGGCCTGGGCTACGTGAGTTTCTGCTTCAAAGAAAGAAATAAAATTATTAAGAACAAAAATATTCAGAAGAGCCTACCGATTTCTTTTAGTCACCAGGGAAGAACCCACTCAACAAAATTAAAATTCCATTTTAAATAATTCATTAAAATTCTAAGGGTACAAAAAGGTCCTCCCTGAGAATTCCCCCTACCTGGTTTTTGCTCTCTAGATTATCCACACACTGATATTGTATCCTCATTTGCCCTTCTAGGCAATTGTTAGGTGTTTTCTTTTCTATGAATAGAAGGAATTCTACAAGTTTTACCTATTGTTTTAAGAATAGATTCGGATGAAAAACATAGCTATTTTAAATATCAAAATAGGCTTTTCATTTCTAACAAAATTGGCAACACTTTCCAGCGTGTGTGTGTGTGTGTGTGGGGGGGATCTCTTTGGTATGTTGAAATGGTAATTTTGATTGGAGCCCTGTCAATTCTAATTGATGGTTTGATTGATTTGCTTGTTTATTTTGTGACACAGGATTTTGCCTTGATCTGCAGCATGGACTGATCTTTATTTATAATTACTCTGTTTCAGCCTTAACCCTGCTTGGATTACAGTCACATGACATGCTTGGCTGTCAACAGCTTCTTTCTTTAAACAAAGTCACTTAAACTTTCGTTTTTACATTTATGTAGTGTGTATGTGTGTGTTTTATTTGTAGTCAGCTCATGTGTCTCTTTATGTGTCTGTGTGTTCCCATGTGTGTGGATGTGTGATTTGTGTACCTGTGTGCTGCAGTGCACGTGTGGAGGTCAGAGGATTATGTGTAGACGTTGGTTCTTGTCTTCTACTGTGTGGTTTCTGGTGACTGATCTTAGGTCATCAAGCTTGGCAGCCAGCAGGACCCTTAGCCACTGAGTCCGGCCTGTGACTGTCAACCTCCAAATTAAACAGTACATTGATGTTTGCACAGTAAATCGTCGCCACAGGTTCCCATTTTGTGGTCTGTTGGCTTTATGAGGCTGTAATCTTCCCGGCTTCTGTTTCCAGTGCCTTTGTAACTTCCTCCACCATAGCTGCAAACACAGGACCCAACTGCAGGCGTCTGACATGTGCATCAAATGTTTATTTAAGAATGGAACACTCTTCAGCACACGAGATATTTTGTGTTCTTTTACATTAAAAAAAAAAAGAAAACAAAAACCCAAACGTTTTTCTATCTACTACTAAGACCAATTTTTAAAATCAATTTCTTTATTTTCCTCTTCAGAGAATGATAAAGAGGGGCACTCTAGTTTGTAATTCATAGGCTATTTAACAAGACTTTTATGAAACAGAAACTACTGTGGGGATTAGAGAAACACCCAATTGCTTAGGACATTGGCAGCACAGAGTCTACCGAGGAATGGCGACATTTTCAAGTTGATTCTATCAGAACATATACGAGGAAGATAAACTTATCTTCCAAATAGTACCGGCACAGATCACTCTCAACGTTGTTTACAATGCCAAGTGATAGGATTAGGTTTCGGAGGCTTTCCAGACGCTCCATGCTGTAAATCAGGTCTCTGTGGGGACTGGCGGGTGGGACACCACGTGACATGGGGACTCTAGACCATAACTAAGAAACCTACTCAGGATTAGCTTCCAATGAGAAGAACTCCAGAAGAAAGCGCCTAGTGCAACCTTTGAACACGTTCTCTTCGTGGGAATACAGCATTTTGTGCTCAGACATCAAAAAGTGTACAGCTTTGTCCTTGAGACACAGCTTTGGTCTTGGGGCTTAGTCAGGCGGGGACTGGCTCACTCGGGGTATGATTTATTCATGTGTGGAGCGATTGCTGATGCATTTCCACTAACACTCTAGTATCCGTGGGAGGAAGAAAGAGACTTTGAAACCTGATGCGATTTTGGCCGTATTTTAAAGGCTGGGAAAGCATTCTGAGATTGGTAGAAGGGTTTGGCTACTTTGGTATAAAGGTTTGATAAATGCATCTTTAAGATATTTAAGGTTTTCACTGGTGGTGATACATGCTTTTAAATCCCAGCACTTAGGAGGCAGAGGCACGAAGATCTCTGTAAATTTAAGGCCAGCCTGGTCTATAGGTTGAGTGGACAACCAGGGTTACATAGGAAAAACCTTGTCTCAAAAAAACAAAACAAAACAAAACAAAGCAAAAAAAAAAAAGTATCTAAGTTTTTCATTTATATTATTTTAAAGTCACATGATAGTAAACAGGATGTGACTAACGGCATCAGTAGACACGGAGGGGAGGCATTGCACAGGCCTGCACTACTAGGCAAAGATAATAAGGCCGGGGCGGACCCCGTAAGAGGTTATCCAAAGCCAAGAGATCACACACACACAAACAGCACTAAACCAACACCAGGGGGCTCAACTCCCTCTACGTGTGTGTGTGTGTGTGTGTGTGTGTGTGTGTGTGTGTGTGTGTGTACATACACATATGTATGCAACAATCACAGCGGAAAAAAAAATCGGCTGTGAATTTGAGAGGGAGTGAAGGGAACATGAAAAATGTTGGAGGAAGAAAAGGAAAGGGGGAGGTGATGTAATGATGCCTTAATTAAAAATAAATTAATTAAGGGCTGGAGAAATGGCTCAGCGATTAAGAGCAATGACTGTTTTTCCAGAGGTCCTGAGTTCAATTCCCAGCAACCTCATGGTGGCTCACAACCATCTGTAATGGTATCTGATGTCCTCTTCTGATGTGTCTGCGGGTAGCTACAGTGTACTCAGATATGTAAAATAAATAAATAAATAAATAAACAATTCTTTAAAAAATAAATTAATTAAAATTATATGGCAGGAGAAGATTTTGTAAAATGGAGTAATGTTTGTGTTTTACCTGCATGAACCCAATTGATTGGGAAAAAAAAAAAAGTAGAGAATGGAATTCCAGAGGAAAAATTGGAAAGTTAGACATGCTCCTTGTTTGTTTGATACAGGGTTTCTCTGTGTAGCCCTGGCTGTCCTGGAACTAGGTTGATAGACCATGCAGGCCTGGAACTCACAGATATATACATACAGCAGCCTCTGCCACTTGAGTGGATTAAAGGTATGTGCCACCACCACCTGGTTTAGACATATAAATGATTTCTTTTTAGGTTTTTCTAAGTATCAGCTCTTGTGTTTAAAAAAAAAAATGAGAGAAATCACAGATCCCACCTTTCCCTTTTAAACTTTTAAGAAAGATTTATTTATTTATTTGTTTTTATTTATTTATTGTATATGAGTACTCTACCTGCATGTACACCTGCATGCCAAAAGGGGGCATCAGACCCCATTATAGATGGTTGTGAGCCACCATTGGTTGCTGGGAATCGAACTCTGGACCTCTGTGAGCGGAGCTACATTGTGAGATCCTGTCTCAACACTCCCCCCCCCCCCCGCAAACTCCCCAAAGTAAAGAAAACATTTTTTAGGCATGGTGGTTTAAACCAGTAACCCCAGCCCTTGAGCAGCAGAAACAGGAGGATTTCTGTAAGTTGGAGGCCAGTGTGATCTCCATAGCAAGACTGTATCTAAGGACAACAAAAAGTAATGTTAATAAAATGCTTAGCTGAGTGGCTGGCATAAGTGATCACTTGGTTTTTTTTTGGGGGGGGGGTTGACTTGGGTTTTTTTTGGGGGGGTTGTTTGTGGTCTTTTTGTTTTGTTTTTGTTGTTTTGAGACACGGTCTCACTGTGTGTAACAGTCCTGAGTGTCCTGGAACTTACTCTGTAGACCAGGCTGGCCTCCAATTCACAGAGATCTGCCTGCCTCTGCCTCAAGACCTGGGATGAAAGCTGTGTGCCACCACCCCTGGCTAATAAGAGCTATTATTTTAATGACTAGCATAATACCTAAAAGACAATTTATTTCTCTGCTGTGCTATTTTATGCTTTGAGACCAAATTTCATGTGGACCGGGCTGAGCTTAGGCTACTTACTAACTGAAGATGATTTTAGAGCCCCTGATCTTTTGCTTTCCACCCCATTGTGCTGCGGTCCCAGGCGCACTATTATGTCTGGTTTTATCCACTCCTGGATGCCATTCCTGTGGGATTCTGGCTCCTCATACTCAAAACCATGGCTGTAGGTATTTTAAGATATTCGTAGCATTAAATTCTTTTAGATATCTTCTGCACTTCGGGGTTTGAAGTTCCACAAAAAGTACAGTGAAATGGAGACCATGCTTTTCTGGTCTCTCTCCTGTACCTCATCTTCTTACAAACATGTAGAAGATGGAATATGGGTGGAGGAAAGAGGAGATGGCTGAGAGAATATAATTTAATTTCTCTTCTGGCACTCTTGGGCAATGGGCTTTAATTAGGAGCTCAGATTGGTATTTAGTTACAAGGCTTATGGATCAAAGCTAATTTGTATGTCAGTTGTAATTTAGATGACTTCAGACTGCGTATGAGAAGCAAGGATAGATTTTAGTGGCCTTGATTAGAGAGGCCTGTGGTTATTTTCCGGTCCATTGCACTAATACTTATATCTAACAGGAGCCAAGGATCACATGTGTAAGGGTTATCTTTGCAAAAATCAGCTGTCTTTGCTCGCCAGATAAGTCTCTCTACCAATTGTTCTGGAAAAGGCCTAGCACGCATCTCTCTATTTTCCTAATTAATGGGAAATGATATATTGAATTAGCTGGTTGGCCCCATTCTCGTGTCTCTTTATTCACCATGATTTCACCCATAGATTACTGCTCCATTATTTTATTTGCAGTTAATAGGCCAAGGAAATGATTTTGGGAGCTGATAGGTCTGCCAGACAATATTTTTCTCTTTAGTTTGGGTTAATTCAACTATCTATTCGTCAGGGATTTTTTTTTTAAAGAAGTACATCAGCTGGGTCTGGTTATACATATCTTTAATCCCAGTGCTGGAGAGGTTGAGGCAGAGGGATCAAGAGTTCAAGATCATTTTGAGGTATGTATCATATTTGAGGCCAGTTAGGGCTACGCATGACCTCGTCTCATAAATATCACTTCTCTGTGATAAGATAAGGATAATAGGAAGTGGTACTGATAACGGAGAGTAGTGAATGTTAAGAGTTAGGAGTATCCAAGCTACACATCTGGTTTGGTTACTATGTGTATCTCCACTCCAACTCCCGACACCTCTGAGTGGGTAAGTCCCAGAGTAGGGTAGTTAACTTGTACTACAACTCCAAGATTACAGATTTAGCATATTAAAAAAAAAAGCGATTAAAAAGATTAGCTAGTTTGTAGAGAGCTGTCATGGAGATCAACAGGTGGGGTGACATCTCTGTCCTTGGTGCCAGGAGAGGAGAATGTCTCACATGTAAGGAAAATAGTATGTAACGCCTATAGCAACACCTTTTGGGGCTGATTACCACTTAGGGAAAACCTCACCCCTCCCCCAGACCTATGCTAATTAAAATGTGTACAAGCTATTACACTGTGGAAGCAGCTGTGTACCAGTGAGAAGGAGTCAGCTGCTGTTGCTATAACAACCACAGACTCACCGGCTTCAAATTCTTCCATGGGTGCCCCTTGGGCTGGCGGGCTCTGCTCTCTGCTGTCATCTGGGGCACTCACTGGCACAGGCCCCCCACATATGAAGCGTTGAAACTCCTCGCTGCAGTGCACAGGAGCACACGGCAAGGGTTTAATATGAAAGTCTTCTCCCGGGCAGGGACCAGTGTTTCCTTATTCACACTTCATCAGCCAAGGCAAGTGTAGGAGAGGGCAGTCCAAGTTATATTGAGACAGAAAACTCCATCAGTCACAACTAAACAACGTAAATTATATTTCCGACTAATAGTGAATGTCAGGGTTTTACAATCAAGAGATCACGTGAGCGAGAATCGACAGTTACTAACCACAAAAAGTGGTTGTTATGCACGCTGGTGTGGGCTTCCTTTTTGAGGAAGACTATTTAAGGAGTTATCCATGAGCATCTGATGCCCTGAAATCAAAACAGATGTGTCATTTCCTGAAAGTATCTATAAAGAATGTCACTATAAAGGGGACATTGTTTCCTTTGCAAGTGAGCTAATGTATTCAAGGTGAGTACATACGGTGCAGACATATGAACCACCTCCCCAAGAATCTAGCCTCACCCCAGTCCTTACGATGCCTATCAGCCATGTTATGATGCTGTTTTATAGATAGGCAGCTAAAGTCAGTAGGTCCCTATGCTCACTGTGCATGAGTGAGAAGAAACAGAGAGTTTCCCAGAAGCCCGATGGGCATGCTGTTGTCCCGTCTCTGTTCCCTGACATTGGACATGTGGAGAGTCTGCACCCTGTGTGGTTCAGGAGAGAGAGAGAGAGAGAGAGAGAGAGAGAGAGAGAGAGAGTAGCAGCTAGCCAGCTAGAATACGGAAGGAGTCTCAGACTTTGGTCTTCTTCGGTAATTTTTAGCATAGTCACAGCAGAGCGAGCAAACACTTTGTTAGTGGCCTTTGCGGCTTTGGCTTTCAGAGCCCGGCGATCCTTGTTTTTCCTGGCTTTGTCAGAAGTAGGAGCTGAGAGTAGTAACCCAGACCACACTGGAGCCCTTCTTGGTTCCCGGCAGAGTGGTCTCTGCCTAGATGTAGAGTGTACATCAGCTTTTATGAGTCTAAGCCCTGGGGACGTTCACAGGCCCATGGTGTTAGTCTGCGTTGCCCTAAGTGCTAATGGGCCCGAAAGGAGTTCTTAAACCGGTGACAGTCTTGACAGTGGGAGCATGGCGCTTCAAACAAACAGAAGGCAGACTTTCTCTCAAAGGTGAAGCTGTTTTCACTCGCTTTTAAGATATAAATAAATGAGGTCTACCTAGCACACTAGGAATGGTATGAGGTCAACTAATTTGGGGCACATGACTGTAAAACTCTGAATTTCTTTAAAAATCACTACTAAACCGTGCCAGAAACCACACCAAGCACTCCTCCAGATTGTATTATTGAGTCCTCACTGCTGCATTGGGAGCTGGATGTCATTATCCCAATTAGAGGTAGGCAGATTGAACTCCAGTGAGACTGCCTCTTTTCCCTAAATGATGGAGCCGGAAGACAGCGGTGTTTTGTGTTGGGCGTCTGCTTCCTTTTGAGATACCCTTCCTCTGTGGCTGTACTCAGTTGAGTAGCTCTTTACAAGTTGAGAAGCAGCGACTTGAAGTCTCCACTCAGTGTTCTTTAAAGTCTCCACTCGGTGCCCCCTTTTCAGGCCCCCTTCCCAGTCAGTACTGGTTTGACTTGGCACAGAAAAAAAATCCAGCAGCATTGCTATTCCTCCTCCTCCTCCTCCTCCTCCTCGTGGTGCGCACTAGGCTCCGCACCACGATGTACAACGTCCACAAGCAGTAGCGTTCAGATGAGGTTTACATAAGGAAACACATTGTACTTTCCTTTCTCCCCTTCCTTCTCCTCCTTTTACTCCTCCCATACCTCCTCCTTCTCCTCCTCTTCTTTCTCTACTTCTATTTGTTCTTTTCGAGACAGGGTTTCTCTGTGTAGTCCTGGCTGTCCTGGAATTCACTCTGTAGTCCAGGCTGGCCTCAAACTCAGAAATCTGCCTGCCACTTCCTCCCAAGTGCTGGGACTAAACGTGTGCATCACCATGCCCAGCTGTCATTTTTTTTATGAGTGGCTGCAGGCTCATCAAGCATATAATGCTGTCACATAATATTTTATGCTCTGTGAGGGCAGAGACCATAACTAAATATTTTCCTAACACCTATCATGCCTGATGTGGCACCTTTCAATTAAGGACTGATTATATGAAGTGTACCTATTTTACAGTTAGCCATTTTATTTTGCTCATTAAGATATGATATATGCCTTAAATTTTAATGGAAGTCTTTGTTTCACAAGCATATTATCACCTAACGTGCTTATGGCTCTCTCTGAGTTATGCCACAAAATATCTAGAGCTATTTAACTGTATTTTCATACCCTTAAAATATGGGAAGATGAAGCCCACAGACAACTGGATAAAGAGCTACCACTAACTAGAACCCGTGACATTAGATGCCTGTAATTTAGCTGTTTCCAGGCAACCTGAAGACTTGTGCTGTAAAACGAAGACATTATTATAAAATGAAAATAAATAGGTGTAATGTATGGTGACCACAAAGTCAATGTGGGGGAAGTGATGAGGCACACATGGGACCAAGTTGTCAGGTAGACACGGTCCCCATGCAGGGTGTCTCACAGGTAGCCATGCTACACTCAGTACCTCACATCATCATTTAGAAACTTACTTCCAAATAGTGTATGGAGTTTGTACTCCTAACTTGTAGGGTTCTTCTGAGGGTGAAATGTATGTTAATAGTGAGATCTGGTGTGAGCTGGGATTGCTATTCTCATCATGATCAATGCCTCTGAACAAGGCCTGAGGTCTTTCTAAGTCAGCAGATGTACTTCAGGCTAGAGGAGTGGCTGAACGTGAAGGGCTGGCCTGGCATGTGATATTCTAGTTCAATCTTCAGGTCTACAAGAAGCCAAACCTAACTCAGATGTCTTATTTTCCTTATTTCCCTAAAACATACTATGACGAGCACAAGAAGTAAAGTTCCACAGAACATACTGTGGTGAGTGCAGGAAGTACAATTCCCAAGTGTTAGGAAGTTCCTGAAATGTACAAGATTTACATGGCTCCTCCAACTATACAAAAAAAGTAACACTTTGTAAGGAGAGGAGATTCCTCAGCAGAGCTGTCTCAAAGCTGTGCATGGAGCTCCAGGGATGCAGCTTTCAAGAGTTACCATCCTTGCTGAGGTGAGCTTTTCAGCGATGTACCCTCCTTAGAGTCATCCATGCTCTTGTAAATAACCCCAGTGGTTCACTAAGTTAGACCCAGGTCCATTGTTGGTGCCCTGTCTAGAGTAAGTAGAGGTTTGTTCACATAGTCCCAAGAAAAGTCACAGAACATGGCTTTTGAAACTAGGGCTGGCCCCATGCATACAAGGCAAGTATTCTACTTATAAATTCCATCTCAAGCCCAACCCTTATTATTTTATGGCATATGTTCCTAATGTATACATGTATATACATACTGAATACTCTTATCTTCATGTCTAAGATTAGGGAAAGATAGGCAATGGGAGATGAAGACAAAATACTTGTAGGTTGAGGGCAATGGGCTATCTAGTCATGTAAGATTATACAGAGCATGTAATATGTAGCTACAGGTGGTCTGAGAGGCTGTTTAGGGACTGGCGGCTGCCTTTGCTTATATTAAAATTATCATCTTGGAGAAACCATATATGTAGATATATAGATACATAGAATATACATATATGATATATGTATGCATTAAATATATCTTGAACATTTGAATATATCTATGTTCTATCTTCCTACTTTAAAATTAATGATACCACATAAAAACTTAGCTTGGATTAAAGTTTACTCTGTTTTATTTTTTTGTCTTTAAACAATGAAAACTTAGCAGTGATTTTTTTTTAAATTAAATCAGTGTGGGCCTGGTGAAGGAAGAGGCAGATTTATAAGCCAGAGTAGAGTCCAGAAAGAAATCAAATTATCTGATAAATGAGTAACTGTCTGGATTCAATGAAGAATTGAAACACAGGAAACAGCTTTGATTATCTTTCAATATTTAATTAAAATAAATTCTGTCATCTCTCTTTCCTTGCCGTGGATATTTTCTCAAGTAATCTTCTACCTTTCTGGTCACTTTAATGGGATAAAATGGTCTCATTTATCCCATTAAATAAATATAAATGTTAGAAGTCTTGGCCAAATATAGGAAGCCTTTATAGTAATATCTAATTTAAAAGCTCTGTCTTCCCTACTTTAGAACTGACCTGTGGCTGACCGAGGCATCATCGAGGGTTCGGTTACACTCTCTTTCCTATTCCTTGCCCATCTTCTTGCTTTAAGGTCTTTTTCGGGCACAGAAAGATTGTGAATAGAGAAATGGAGGCTAGCTAAACCATCATTTCCTGTCCATTTCCTGAGGCTGCTAGACTTGAGCGAAGGTGTTTCTGGGACTTCTCAAGAGTTTCAAGTCATGATAGCCTTTTCCCCTCTGCTGCGATGCTATGAGCCCCGAGGATCAAGCTCATGTGACACACATGAAGCTTTGTTACTTGAAGCTTTGTTGGTTTCATATTAAAAGAAATTAGATTATTCCCAGCTGGGAAAACCTACAGACATCTCCAAAGACAATATCATGGTCCTTCTATGTCCCACATGGCTTGCTTTGTGAAGAGTACCCCACTGCATTCTCTACCTAAAATGCAGTCCAGAAGAAACTGTTTCCCTAAAGATTCTGTAAGCTAGATCTTATAACCCCTCACAGGATGGGAAGTAAATCGAAATACTTACAGGACAAATTACCTTCTGCATTGAAAAAGGTTTAAAACTGAAAATACCAGCATGGGAGAAAGAGTGTATTCTCATTCTTGAGGGGTGGCGGTGCACCGTTTTGATTGCATAATTTCATGTTTAGAAATGTATCCTAAGACAGGCTAGAGAGTTGGCTCATGGTTAACTATTTTGAGGACTAAGGTTCAAATCCCAGTACACACATGATTGTGCACAACTGTCTGTAACTCCAGTTTTAGGGGACCTGATGTCCTCTTTTGGCCTCCTGGGCATTGTATGAACATTGTACTCAGACATATGCAGACAAAACAAACATATATATAATAAAATAAAACATTAAAAAGGAAATGTAGCTAAGAAAATTATTATACAAGTGTACAAAGACACATTTAGCCATTTAATAATATATTATTTTTAATGAAAATTATTACTCAGCGAAACATGTCACTAAATCAGACATTGACATTTATAAGTCAATCAGTCATATGTCACATAATCATTAAATCTGATTTTACAGACCTGCATTTATTGACCTGTATTTACATCAAAGGTATTCGCATAGTCAGATATAGTGGCTCCTCTCTATAATCCTAGCATATGGAAAGTACCAGTGGGAGCTTTAGGAGTTCAAGGTCATCCTCAATTACATAGTTAATTTGAAAACAATACGGGCTACATGAGACCTGGTCTCAAAACGTAGTATGGAGTTTAATTCTGTTTCTTCCAGAAGTTTTCAAGGTTGGACGCTAAAATGTTGACCGCAGTTAACCTGAGTCATTTGAATGGTTGTTCTAGTTTCGATGCCCATTTTCAGTCTGGACATTTTCTAGGAAGCACAGAAATTGAATAAACAGCTAGCGTGAATAGATGTTTTTTTTAAAAGTGACTTAATTTAGTGTGTGTGTGCGCGAGTGTGTGCGTGCGTGTGCATGTATGCTGGGCGTGTGCACGTGCCACACACTGCATACACCTGGCGACCAGAGGACAGCTTTTGGTTGTCAGTTTTCTTCTCCTATGCATTCTAGGGATCAAACGCCAATCTTCAGGCTTGTGCGGCGAGTGCTTTTACTCATGGAGCCGTGTCGCTAGCCCCCATAATCTCCTTCTAAAGAATTAATTTTTTCAAAAGGAAAACAGGTGAAGTAATTGCTTTTTTAGTTTATCTGCCTTTCTAGTTTGTGATTATTTTTCTTGTTTGTTGTTACTGCCATCTAGTGGGTGAAGATTCATTTACTGTTTTATGATTTGAGATTGTAGCTTGTTTTTTTTCCCTACAGATGACTATTTCAGAAGTGAAACAAACAAACAAACCCCCAAACAAGCAAACAAACAAACCTAGTGACACATTAGCGAACACCTAACAGCCATTCTCCAAAAGTAATAGTCCCATAATTTATTCAAAAGTTTGTAAAAGTTCCCTTTAAAAACACACTCAATTTATAAGTTGATATAAACTTATAAATGATGAAATAACATTCTGCCTTAAAATTGCATGTGGTTAATTTTTCACAAGATGTTTTTGTCCCTTTTTTTTGTCTTTTTTTTTGTAGACAGGGTTTCTTTGTGTTGCTCCTGGCTGTCCTGGACCAGCTCTGTAGATGAGGCTGGCCTTGAACTCACTGCCTCCCCGAGCGGTGGTGTTCAAAGGCATGGGCCCTCATCACCCGGTGCTTTTGTGGATTTTTATGAACTCCCGTGCCTGTTAGCACGCTGTGCTCACTTGTGATTGACAGAAGTTACATCCAGGACACTAAACACGTTCTTTTCCTAGGATGACTGTTGTCATTGGGCCTGATAGGTCCGCTGGTGGACCGTTTCTCTTCATTGTACAAGCTTTATGCTACCCACAAATCCCGTTCAGCCTCAGCACTACGTCACTACATGACGCTCCTGTGAGTAGCCTCTATAAGACTTGATACCACGGGTGCCTCAGGCTTGCTAGTCATGGCTTGCGCCGAGCGGCACACGCAGACCAGCGAGTTCCTATTACGAGGGTGATCCCACCACGATAGCTTCCAGGCTTCACTGTAAAAGCAGCACGCTGGATTTGGGCACACAGGCATCCGGCACTACACTGTGTAGGTGAATGCAGCAATTTTGGTCCGTGTAGGTGATAGCTAATAACCTCAGAGGCACAGATTGTAGTAAAATGCAGCAGATGCTGCAAAACCAATAGGGAGTGATGTATCTGAAAGATAGAGTTAGCTTCGTTTGAGATATAATTTAATTATAATTCTATATATATTTGGTAATTACCAAACAACTGCTCTGTAGTCTCCTTCAAAATTGAACCGATGGCTTTTTCAGGCTTCCATGGGCAAAACCCATAATCACCGCCCATGGTCGCTGCCTTTGCTTTCTGAATTGTCTTTATTTCTCCGGAACAACTGTAGAACCATGGAAGCGAGCTATTCCTGGAGATTCTAACTTGGACCCAAGCAGCATATGTTTTGTTGCTGTCTACCAACAGGCAGGTTGAGGGTGTGGTAAGTGTCTCAATGTTCTGCTTTGTTTTGTTTGTTTTTGGAAAGGAGAAAATGTAAAAGATACAATGTAAAGCTCTGGAGAATTGAATAGAGTTAACACTATCTAGTCGTCAGGACTGAGTCAGCCCCTGGAGACGGATGTGGCTCAGTGATCTAGAACGTACCCATTACACACAAGGCCCTGGGTGTGACCCCAGCACCACAAATCAATAAGTGAATGAAGAAAGAAAGAATGCAGTCAGCTCCAGCCTTTGAGAATGCCTTGATCACCCAAACTAGGTTGAATTCAATTGAAATCGAGATTTAAATAAATCCAATAATAAATACTATTTCCTTACATTAAAAAAGTTTTGTTTGTTTGTCTCATGTGGCGTAGGGCAGCCTCAAACTTGCTATGTCAGAGGAGGACCTTGAACTTCTGCTCCTCCTGCCTCTACTTCTGAGTGAGGGCTTTACAGACAAGACACAGAGCCTTGTGCATGCTAAATAAACAATACCAATTGCACTGCACCCCTACCAATTGCACTAGTCTGTACCTTGTTAAGATTTATTCTTTAAATAATAAAACATTGTTCATTTTAATCTCAAATATCTTATGTTATTGTTTTCTATAATGCTAGCACTTGAACAGTAACAAAACAGTCGATTTAATAGACTAGTTTGCCACATTTGTTTCCCTACATGCCTTGCGCTTTTCAACCTTCACGAGTTCCCCAGGAAGGTATTTAGTTCATCATCACACTCCGGGACTTCTAGATTCTCCTGTGTGCTCCCTGCTGCATACAATGCTTGTGCAAACAACGCTATTTGTACTTCCAGGTCAGTCCTGTATCACCTTGTCATCTTCTAAGGTCTGTTATATTTAATAGGGAGCCTAATGGAGATGAATGGGCTGCAGACAAGATTCCATTGCAAGAATATCTCCACAAAGGAAAGTTCCAGATGGAAGTTATTTCCTTCTTTGGCAGAGAGCCTGGGGGGAAGTATGTGTTTTGTGTAGTGACAGGGGATTCTGTATGAAGAAAAGCAAGGGCTTTCCTGGATTACACAAGTCAACTTGACCATAACAACTCAGCAGTGGGTACCAGTCTATCCTAAGAAGGAGAATGAGAACGGACCTGAAGTGCGATTCTTCATGGGATACAGTGTAGTGTATACTGCAAGCTTCCTGACTTCAGACTCATCAGACTCAACTAAACTATGAATGACCAGATTCTGGAGCCCATAGGGAAATAAGGGACCACATGGTTTTAGTCCATGTTAGTTCACTAACAATGGGTCTCCTTGACCAGGAATGGAGACTCCCAGTGGCTCGTCAGCATACCGTGGTCAGTCTCAACAGGATGGAGCAGCTGCATCTCTCATCTTCGTCCTATAAGGTTGGAGTCAGTAGGGAGAGGACTCAGACACCAAAGTCTGAAAGAGGAGAGTGACAGACTTCACTGACATTAATATTTTTTAAATTAGTATTCAGAGTATTAGATATCATTATGGCATTTTTGAAAAAAGTTTGTTTTAGAAGATTTTCCTCCTGCTTCATGTCACCCATTTCTGTCCCCTCCCTTCTCATGACCCCCCTCCCTCCACATCCTTTCTCCCTTCGTATCGCATGTGGCGTTTTGTCTGCCCTTTAGCCCTCCCAGCATCTGTTGTTACTCTTTCTGGGTTTTCTTAAGCTGTATCAACATTTATATCCATTTGTGTATATGCAAGTATATATGACAGGCTAGGATCCACACATGAGAGAACATGCAGTGTTTGTCTTTCTGAGTTTGGGTCATCTTGCTTCATGTTATTCCTTCCCCATCTATATGAATTACAAAGATATGAGCGTGGGTGTATATCTGTGTATCATGTCCATGCCTCCTGACCTCAGGGTTCAGAGAGGCCTTTGGATGCTCTGGAACTGGAATTATGGAGGGTTGTGAATGGCTATGTGGGTTCTGAGAAGCAGACATATGAACAGTTCTACAGAAGAACAGTCAGTGCTCTTAAGTACGGATTCATCTCTCCAGCTCTATTTACAAACATTTTTATTTTTTAAAATAATTATTTATTTTATGTATGTGGATTCACTGTCGCTGTCTTCAGACACACCAGAAGAGGGCATCAGATCCCATTACAGATGGTTGTGAGCCACCACGTGGGTGCTGAGAATTGAACTCAGGACCTCTGGAAGAGTGGTCAGTGCTCTTAACCGCTGAGCCATATCTTTAGCCCTACTTTAATTAAAATATAATTATATCATTTTCCCTCTCTTTATTCCCCCAACCCCTCCCATTCCCTGATTCCTCTCTGTCAAATACATGATCTCGTTTTCTTTAATAACTGTTAGACATAAGTGCATAAACACACACACACACACACACACACACACACAGATACACACAAACCCGCTGAGTTCGTTCTGTGTTATTTGCACATACATGGTTTTAGGGCTGTCCACTTGGTATTGCATGATCAATAAGAGGGCTCATCTCTGGGGAACTTACCCCTCTCTCAACAGTCTTTAGTTGTCTGTAGTTCTTTCTCTAGAGGTGGGGCCTTCGAGATTTCCTCCTGCTGTGTTAGCCTGTCTATTGGTGGTATTCTTCAGGTCTTATTTAGGCAGCTAGATTGTTGAACTATCATGTGCGAAGCTTCCCTGTGATTCCTAGGAGACAGTCTCACAGCAGATTCCTAGTCCTCTGGCTGTTACAGCCTCTCTAGGGTTTTCCTAAAGTCTTTGAGCCTTAAGTGCAGGACTTTTGTTGAGACAAGGTTTGAACTATACAGGCCAGGCTGGTCTTGAATTTCTATACGTTCTCCCGTCTCTGTCTCCTTGGTGTGAGGATTACAGGAATGATCCGCCATGCCTCTGTTAGTTTGTTGTTGTCTTGTTTGCTTGTTTTGAGACAGAGTCTCAAGCAGCCCAGACTGGCCTCAAGCTCACTGTGAAGGTGAAAATGACCTTAAATTCCTGACCCACCTGCCTCCCAAGTGCTGAGATTACAGGTGTGCATCACCATGCCCAGTTTATGTGATAATGGGATTGAATCCAGGGCCGTGCACTAGGCTAACACTCTACCAACTGAGCCAGTCCCCAGCCCCACTAAGTTTTCTTTTGGAATAAATTTTAATATAGAGTCACTGAGGGATGGAGAAGGGAATTATTTATTCCAGGACTCTCTGGTTAGCTCTTGCTAATCATTTTGCTGATAAAGTATTCATTTAATATCCTATGTTTTAAACTAATAGGTGAATCTTTTCTCATTATCTACTTGCTTCTCATTACTGAAGCCGTCAGTGAGCTAGCAGAATCGTTTCTGAAAGGGCTGTTGTGTTTGCAGAGTTATTTAGCTCTGCCTCTTGTTGTCTTGGACTGATTCACATTTCCCCAGGAAGTCCTTCCCAAAGGCTCCTGGGGAATGCTTTTAGACTTCATCTTTTCTCCTTCAAAGACACGTGTGTCTCAAATAAACAATACTGTTGCTCATTGTTTGGTTTGTTTTTGAGGCCAAGTCTTGTGGTGTAGCTCAAAATGGTCTTGTCTGGATCTCCTACTATAACCTCATGCTTCCCAGCACTAATGTCACTATGCCCAGCAACTTTCAATGATCTTGATGAACTAAATCCACTCCTACTATGATAGCTGTACTATGTAAGGCAAGCAGATTCTTCTTTTGAGAACGCAGGTCTATTTCATATGTCTATTATTGCCTGCCAACTTTGACTGTTCAGGGTTAGTAGGCCATTGTGAGACTTTTTTTTTTAACTGTCTTTTTAAAATCTCTAGATGATATCTCAAATCATACTCTGAATGATTGCAATACTATCATGTATATGGGGATCTCTGGTGAGGTGGTTCAGTGAGTAAAGAGCTTGCAACACAAACCCGATGACCTAAATCCAATCCTCAGAACCTACATAAAAGGGAACAAGAGAGCCAGTTCCACAAAGTTGTCTTTTGACCTCCATATATACACTCTGGCACACTACCCCCAACCAACTGATAAATAAAACTTAAAAGCTTTAATCTCTATCTCTATCTGTCTATCTATCTATCTGTCTATCTATCTATCTCTCTAGTCCATAAGGACCAGAATTCGGTTTTGTTTTGTTTTAGGGGGTTATGACATTGATAATGAGTATCAGTCATGACCTTATCCATGTCCATATTCTACCAGATGTTGCTTACTAGCCTTTTTACACCTTTCTGAAGTTTTATAAATATTTAATACCTCTCTGTCTGTGGTATTTGAGGCATAAATCCTGGTAAACATTTATTGAATGAAGTGTCCCCCTGACCCTGTGCTCCTGGGCTGCCACATTTCATTTGCAGCCTGACTGAGCACAGCTGATACATGAAAGGACCCTCAGTGGGGACCGTGAGGCAGGGGGCCAGGCCAAACGGCTGGTTTTCTGGCATAAGCGCCATTTGGGATGTCATTAAAATATATTAAATAATTCTAAGAGGTGGGAGGAAATAGACTCTCTAAAGAGAACTCAGAAGCCTCTTAATTGAATCCCTCATGAAATAAGTGCCAATTAATGTTAAATACTGGCAAGCACTGCTACTGTCCTGAGTTCCAACTGAGGAAGTTAATGTGGTGGATTGCTTTCCAAGGAGGGGGATAATATGTGAGCTGGAGCTACGGCCCTGCTTCTCCCTGGTGAAGAATGGAGTCAGGACTAGCTGGTTCCTAACCCGTCTTTCCTCTTCTAAGTGAGTTAGCGAGAAGCTGAAGACTTGAAGTAACTTCCCAGCATTGCAAAGATGCTGGAGTTGAACCTAGCGTCTGCAGGGCCTGCCATGACAACCATTTTCTCTTTTTGCAACTCAGCAATAGAGACTCTGAGGTCCCCTCCTTTGATGCACAAGTAGGACCCGAGATGACCAACATTTCCCATTAACATCATGTCTTTCGTTATCTGTGGAAAAGCCTATGCTTCCAAAGGTGTGGGGCACAGTAGTAAGTCAAAATATGTTAAGTGATTTAATGTCTCAATCTCAAAAAAAAAAAGTCCGTCAAATCTGCATCTTTTGATATTAAAAAATTTAACACCATGCTATTTTAGTTAAAACCTTCATTTTTATCTCTAACAGAACTAACATACAAAACCTCGGTGCGAGTGGCAGAAACAGGTAGCATCTTGCTTATTTTAGTATTTAATCATTTCCCCTAGCACCTTGAAGTGAATAGATAAAGAAGCTTATGAGTATAGCCAGGAAATTGTGGAATCCACTTTTGTTTTAATTTTAGAGAGATATGCCTGTAGAACATGCAAATTCAAAAGCATCAACTAGTCTCTCAGTGGTGATCCATTTGGAGAACTTTCTTATGAACCATTAGTTCTTGAACTGGGATGTGTATCACAGCACAGGCTCAAAGCCATGGTAAGGCAGTCGAACACCAGAACAGCAAGGCTCCCGGCCACAGGCTCTGCTTCCAGAGTGACATGATTGCAAGGTCTGTCAGCTCATCACGGACAAAGCTCTTTAGATGAGACTGGTGACGAGCCACAGTGGTTCCTTTGAGAGCTTGTTCTACCCCATTTTTGGCTGGCAAGGGAGGCCATCAATGAGGAAAGAGAGGCTTTGGTTGAAGAGCCATAAACTTCACTGCTCATGAAATCCTGGGCCAGATTTTTTCCTCTATGTATTTTGGGCAAATTTATCCCACCACCCAAATTAAGAAAGGGGCGGGAGTATGGAAAATATTGCAATGACAAATTAGTAGAGTCATTACATGTGATTCTGGTTGCTATAACAACCACCATTATAACATGCACAGCAGTTTTACTACAGTGTAAGGGGACCTAAAATTAGAAAGTATGTGTCTTTTCTATACAGTAACACAATCTTTAATTATTTAATTAGCGTAGCATAGGATTAAGGCATTAAATACTGTTCTAGATTGTATAATTGTCTGTGTGTATGTGTGTGTGTGTGCACATGACCGTGTGTGCATGTGTTCATGTGGGTACATGTATGTAAGCTGATGCATGTGGCCTGTGTGCAAGTGCATGTGAAGGGCAATGGTCATCTCACATGTAGTTCTTCAGGATCCACCCATCCACCTTTGTCTTTTTGAGACAGGGTCTCTCAGTGACCTGGAGCTACTAAGTAGGCTGGGTTGGCTAGACAGCGAGCCCCAGGAATCTGTTTGTTGCCACCTCTGCAGTTTTGGAATGGTAGTTCACCATAAATTAGAGTTTTCTGGGAGGAAGGAACCTCAGGTGGAGAACTGCCTTGGTCAGATTGATCTGTGAGCATGTCCGTGGGAAATTTTTCTTGATTCTAATTGAGCCCGCTGTGGTTTATGTATCTTTGGCAGGTAGGTCCGGGCTGGGGAAGAAAGCTAGCTGAACAGATGCTAATTTCAGTTCCTGCCCAAGCTCCAGCGATGATTTCCCTCAGTGATGAATTGTGACCTGCAAATAGAAGATGAAAGAAATCTTTTCCTGCCCACATTTCTTCTGTTCAGAGTGGTTTCTCACAGCAACAGAAAAGCAAACATGGATTTTAGGGATCAAAAAGAGGCCATCAGGCTTGTGCAGCCAGCATGTTACTGACTGAGCCACTTCCCCAGTCCTTAAATGGTTCCATTTATAACTGAAATTTTAGGGCAAAAGCTTCGGCTCCAGGAGCCCCAGAGAGCTTAGGCTTAGCCACCTGTCCCATGAGTTAAAGGTGTATGAGAAAGAGCGAAGCAGAGTGGGACTTGGTTCACGTAGCCACTTTATGAAGAGAAACAGATAAAAGCATCCAGTGACCACCATGCCCATCAATGGGTACTGACTTGAACTTTGGGTTCAATGATAAGAACTGGACTAAGGGGTGAGCAGTATGTATACTCCACCAGGCTGGGTCAAGGTGTGATATCACTGTCTCAGCTTCAGTTCTGCCAGGTAGTTAGAAGTTCTTTCCAGGCGTTCTCATGGGCTAGTTGTCTCCATTAGGGTGCAGCCTCAGCACCAGACAGTTGCTTCATCTGAGTGTCTGAAGGGGCAAGGTATCGAAGGAAATGGAGTAAGGTCCATTGCCCTGCCAAGTAAAGGAGATGGACAGGGACACTAGGCTTTTGTCTTAGGTCACCTGTGGTCCTAAGTGAGGAGTGAGAAGGTTTCTATAAAAGCTGTTCATAAGCTCTCCATGAACATCCACCTTTCCTGATTGCTGCGGCCACTCTCACCTGCTCACACTGTATTTAGGGAGCCTGTGATCTGAGAAGGCAGCAGATTAACATTAAAGCCAAAAACATAAAGAGCATCTCCTCTCCAACCAGCGCCTTTCATCCGGGTGGGAGTAGGGAATGAAGGACCACTCCAGAGCTCACTTTGTCGCCCTGGTCAGGTGGCCAGCTGCATTTCTGAGCTTCTCTCGTTATCATTCCTACCACTCTCCTATTCTGTGAATGTCTGAACTCAGGAGTGTCAGGCACAGAGCAAGCATCTGCAAGAACATCCCCCAGATGCCTGTTAAAGAAAGGATCCAGGTTCTTGTGTCCCACAGCAAAGAATTAGACCAGGAACATATGGTAGAAGTATAGACAGTTCATTAAGAAAGAGAGAGCACCACCAAGAATGGGAGCGTGCTAGTGAACTGAGGGTAAAACTCCCAAAGTATTAGGCATGACAATTTTAGAGCACCTGCCTTTCCCACGATTACACAACACTGGTCTTTTCTCTTCTAACTGGCTTCTTTCATATGTTAATTTTGATGCCCCCCCCCCTTTACTTTTACACTACATCAGCACTTTTTGAAATGCCCAGTGTAGTTTGCATCTGGTGCTAACAACCTTTTACTCCACCAAGGACATTTGGGGTACAGGGGCTTGGGGATTAACTTAGAACAAATCAGCCAGTAATCGTGTGAATGTGTTAAGCTATTAACAACATGCATAGGAAATTTTTACAATATGGAAGACAAATGTGTTTGTTGTGATAAAGACTAAAAAATGTTCTCGATTCATCTCTTCTCAATAAGTCCCTGGGAGAAACAGTTTTTAATCTTGACACTACAGTCTCAGTTAATAATAATTACAGAGCAGGGTCATTTGGCTAGGACACTGCATGGACTAGGGTGGATACTGAAGGTTCAGCACAGAACAACTAATCTGGACCATAATTTCCTAAGGTGGGTACGAAGACCTGTATCCGCAGATGAGAAAACAGAATCTGGGAAGTGTTTCTTCAAGGCTGATGAGAAATAAACAGGGTCTCTAAATTCTTCACATTCCTGACAATGAGCTCTGCTCATCAGTCTACACTAGTGAGAACTACTTGTGGCCCCATTTGGCTTTACAACCCACTGACTCCTTGAATGTCTTTTCCAGGTTGTGTTACTTCATATTTTCCCTGGGAAGGAGGCTGTTAGTTCTTGAGTAGCCCTGTGTCGACATTTGTCTAGGTGGGTTATTTCCCTAAGTTTCCTTACTTCCAAATCTCTCTTTTAAGGAAATTTTTTTTATCCTTTCAAACTTAAAAAGAATGTGTTTATTGACAGTTTGATTGACACTACCTCAGAGTCGTGCTGTGTAGCCCGGCTAGCTTCTTAAGTGTATTGGTTTTTGTCCAGGACTTCAATATTTACACAGTTCTAAGACGGACGCTTCAGGGGAAAGTTTGAAGTTAAAGGAGACACAAGGAAGGAACTAGAGGGGGAAGGAAAAGAGGAAGGAACAGGCTGTGTCTTCCAAGTCAATGCTCTGAGTAGCAGAATTTTAACTGAAGGGCACAGAGGAGGAAAACTTGGGCAAGTCTCATCTGGCTGGCTTTTCAAAACGAGCATAGCTTGCTTCAGAGTGCCGTTGCTATGTGTGACCCAGATTGTGCCTTTTCAAGGAGAATATATCACTGGGCTGCATCCTCAGCTCTGGACTTCCTTTTATATTTGACGAATATCATGTTCCTCATAGCTGACCTTTTTGTTGTGCTTCAGACACCACACTTGAACTTAGCTGAAAGGCAGAGAAGTGACTCATAGTATGTCTGCAGAGCCTCCCAAGTTATGAGAGGGTTGTAGCAATAGCATCTAATGCCATTTGATGCAAGCCCCTGCCATACTGTTTTATTTAATTGTGTTGCTGAACTATATATAGAACAGAAACATGAACAACATATCTGTAAAGATATATAGACTCGCCTGCCCATACATGAATCTCATCTCATTTTACTTTATTATCATGTGACTTCTTTCGTCAAATGATCCAGGCCAACTTTTAAGAAACACACACAAGATAGGCATTGGAAGTCAGGTGTAGTGGTGCACACCATTAATCCCAGCACTTGGGAGACAGAGACAAGTGGATCTCTATGAGTTAGAGGTCAGTCTGTTCTACAGAGAGAGTTTCTGGACAGCCAGGACTATGTAGAGACACTCTGCCCCCAAACAAAAACAAACAAAAAGCAGACTTTGGGGAGACTTTGTTGAAAGGTACAAAATTACAACCAAGAGAAAAAAGTTCAAGAGAATATTAGGGCTGGAGAGATGATTCAGGGATTATGAGCTCTGCCTGCTCTTTCTTCCAGGGCATCTGGGTTCAAGCCCTACAACCTCCCTGGCAAATCACAGCCGTCTGAAACTGTAGTTCTAGGGTACCAACATCCTCTCCTGGAACTGCCAACACATGGTGCAAAGACATACATTCAGGCAAAACACCCATACACATAAAAGAAAAAGAAATAAAAAATCTCAAAAAGAGACATTATATATAACTTGCTAACTGCAGGTCAAACAGGGCTTCTTATATGTGAGTGTGACCGAGGGGCCATGCCTTGAGTTTTCTGACTCCAAAGGAAAAGAAAAGAGCATGGGATAATATATTTGCTAATTAGCTCAATCTAGCCACTTCTCAATGGATAATACGCCAAAAATTTTTATACAACAACATTATATATATATATATATATATATATATATATATATATATATATATATATTTGTCAACTTAAAATATAAAGTATTATATGACAAACAATACAGAATAATATTACAAAATAAGAAAATATAAGTTAAACACAATTTAAAGTGTAATAGTAAGAGTGAAAAATTTCAACTCATGAAGATTTCATATGAATGAATGTGAGGAGTTCCTTCTACTTTATTAATTGATGAAGAGACCAATAAAATGCTAATATCTGACCCAAAGGGTATTAATTTATTTTTAATTGGCACATACTATTTAGATATGCTTATATGAGCTATGTGATATTTTGACACTGGCACACAATTTGCAACCATTACATTTGGATAATTAGCAGATCCATCACCTCAAACGTATGTCATTTTCTAATGTGAAAAACATGCAAAAATCTTTGTTTCCAGCTATTTTGAAACATGCAGTGTGTTCTATTATGGCCACCCCGCTGGGCTATGAAACACAGTAATTTGTTTCTCCTGAGTTTTTATACTCAAGAATTGACCTCCCTGTGTCTTCTTTTCCAACACTTCTGTTTTAGTTAGGGTTATCATGACTTAGACCACCTGAGAAGGGGAGAGTTTATTTCATTTACCATTCCACATCGCTGTTCATCACTGAAAGAAGTCAGGACAGGAGGCAGGAGTTGATGCAGAACCCATGGATGATTGCTGATTACTGTGTTTCTCTTCAAGGCTTGCTCAGCCTGCTTTGCTATCGAACCCAGGACCACCAGCCTAGGGGTGGTACCGCCTACAGTGGGCTGGCTCTTCTTACATTAACCACGGATTAATGGGAGATAGGGGACTTGGGAGATAGTAGCAAAAAGGACCTAGCTCAATTCCCAGAACCCACTAAAAAGTTGGCACGGTCCATAAGCTGGCCAACAGAAAAAGAACTCAGTGGTATTTTGAGGCTGGTATGGTGAAGCATGCATTTGATCCCAGCACTCAGTGGATCTCTGCCCTGTCTACAGGACAATATTAGGCTATACAGAGAAACCCTGTCCAGTCCCCCCCTCCCCCAAGAAAAGAAGAAAAAGAAATAGGAAAGACAGACAGACAGTGCTCTACAGGCTTGCCTACAGCACAAACCTTAGGGAGGCATTTTCTTACTTGAGATTCCTCCCAGTCAGATGACTTTAGCTTGTGTCAAGTTGATTAGAAAACTAGCCCGCATGCCCCCACACCCACACCCACCCGCCCAGAGCTCCTGGGGAATGGACCACCAACCAAAGAGCACACATGGAGAGACCCATGGCTCTGCCTTCATATGTAGCAGAGGATGGCCTTTTTGGACATCAGTGGGAGGAGAGGCCCTTGGGCCTGAGGGTGTTCAATGTCCCAGTGTAGGGGAATGCCAGGGTGGGAGGATGGGAATGGGTGGGCGGGGGAGTACCCTCATAGGGGGAGGGGGAGGGAATGGGGGTTTCTGAAGGGGAGACCTAGAAAGGGAAAAACATTTGAAATGTAAATAAAGAAAATATCCAATCAAAAACAGAAGAAAAGAGAGACAAGAAAAGAAAAAAGAAAAGAAAAGAAAAGAAAAGAAAAGAAAAGAAAAGAAAAGGAAAGAAAACTAGCCTGCATGCCTCCGTAGGCTCCAGTAACCACTGCAGTGCTATTTCTGTCGAAGACGTTTATGTTTACCTAGGTTCTACACCTCTGAAAGAATGAAATTTCAGTTCCTGTCTCTTTGTCCCTGGCTAATTTCACTTATTATAATGCCTTCCAGGCTCATCCATTGCTGTCACTGGAGCCTGCAGTTGTAATACATGGTTCTGGGTCTGAAAACTTGCGTTCATCAAGGGAAATTAACCCAATAGGCAGGAAAAGTAGAAAGAAATGAATGTATTTATGATGTCAGTAACAACTGGCAGGGAGGAGGGGGCAGAAACTCTCAGCTTGTCTCCGTGGAGCTCACTCACGGCAGAATGACAACTTATAAAAACAAAAGCCAGGAGTTACACTTACGAGACAGTCTCCTGGTGGCCGTGTGACCAGAGGTTTTAGGATGAACTGAAGCAGTCTAGCTTCGGCTACCCACTCACAATACATCCCAGCCAATGAGAGGAGTAATGGGGAAAGCAGAGAAGCGGGGTTTATGGTCACATTTGAGAAAACAGATAAGGATGTCCAGAGAGATCCCAGGTCCACCTCTGGGGTACTGACATGAGCTTTAGGCTTGAACAGAGGAAGGACTAAGGCAGGAGACATGGGGTCTTCTGCATAGTTAATTGGTTCAGATGTGGCTCATCTCAAAAGTCCTGCTAATCTGACTCTTACAAGATGCTCACCTCTGTGTTCAGATGCAGTCCCAGACACTGGATAATTGCCTTCATCTGGGTATGTGTGGGCAGGTTGTGTAATAAGGTGTAATAAGGCTCTATTGTTCTGGGAATCTAAGGTGGCTAGAGAGGAGAGGTTAAGGACAAGGACTTGTCTCTGTTCCTTAAGCCTCTAGCTGCATATGTAGCAGAAGATGGCCTAATCGGCCATCACTGGGAAGAGAGGCCCCTTGGTCTTGCAAACTTTATATGACCCAGCACAAGG
>NC_034593.1:115392341-115395872 GCF_900095145.1 Mus pahari | reverse complement strand
CTCTCTCTCTCTCTCTCTCTCTCTCTCTCTCTCTCTCTCTCTCTCTCTCTGTCTCTCTCTCTCTCTGCCTCTCACTCTCCCTTCCCTTTTTTCTTTTTGGACAAAAGAACATTTGATTCTTCTTATTTTTACCGCAACTTAATGTTGTTCATTTAGAAAAAACCGACGATCTCAATGTCATAAGTTCTGGGTTCCTTGAGTGGGCTTCATCTGCATTGCTGCCAGCCAAGCCTGAGAGTCACTTCCTTTCAGAGTTACTGAATTATCATATCAGCAGCTCTGAGACAGACAGCTGAGCCCAGCCCCCGCTCCTCACAGATGGCGCACCTACTCATCACGTTTGTCTTATCTTGAGCTTCAGCTCATTCTTTTATTTAAAAATAATAGGAAAGTGGCTCCAGAAACCAAGATCAAGGTCAGGAGTATAAAGGGAAGGGTTAACGTGTGACCATTGCGTAAGATACTACAAGACGAGTGAGTGTGTGTTTGCACACGTGCTCATGTGTGTGTGTGTGTGTGTGTGTGTGTGTGTGTGTACAAGAAACAGTATTGCTGTAAGACACTATGAGAAATTGTGTGTTAAGTGTGTCAGTGGAGTGCTTGCTGTGTAAACAGGAGACCCTGAATTCAGATCTCCAACACCTGTGTGAAAGGTAGGATGTGCACATCTGTATCACCAGCCCTGGGGGCGGGGCATAGAGAAAGGAACATCCCTTGGATCCACTGGCCAGCCACGTCTAGACAATAGATGAGCCCCAGGGTCAGTGAGGGACCCTGCCTTGAGGAGCTATTATGGAGAGAAACTATTGAAAAAAATTTCTTTAACTCACCCAAAGCATTTCTCCATGTGATCATAAATTTGGTTTATTGTGGTTAGAAAAAAAACATAAGGAGAAGAGAAATAGAGGCAATCTAATGTTAATTCCACGTGCAAATGGGTGGTCACACCCACAATGCCACAAAGACGGATGCAGTTTGATTTTTTACCTGCCTCTAGTCCCTGACCGGGGCTTGTCATGGGCAGTGTTTTCACAGCCGGATGTCACTAAGATGTCCTGAGACGTAAAAGCAAAATGACGTGCTTCATGCAGAGTGCAGTGAAAGCAGCTAAGCCTCGGCCTCAGCGCTCCTGACTGGGTCAGTGCTTTTCCACGGCCTCCTACCTTCCCTGTGATGCTGGCTTTGTGGGCCTCGTTGCCTTTGACAAAGGGTCCATCTAGATGCGGCCACAGCAAGTCGATTCCTGTTTTCTCCGAGGCTGCCCTTGCCCCGTCTAAGCCAGCTTCTCATGTAAACTTAATGAGTGTGTTCCTTGTGACGTCCCCGAGGACGCTGATTAAAACGTTCAATAGTGCAGAGCCAGGGCCTCTGCCAGCCATTGTCCCTTCAGTCCCAATAGTCATAGCTTGGGTGATGAGTTGTGTAATGGTGGTAGTTCTCCATTAAGGAACTGGATTGAAAGTAGAACCTTATTTCTTTCGGGCCACTGCACTATTTTTAGGGGTCAGCCACTGTCCCTCTGACTACAGAGAGAAGTGAAGTGAGAATAAGCCCCCCTGTAGCCTTAAGAACCCCAAACAGCTCACACTACCAGCCAATGTATTCTGACAGCCCATTAAGAGGCAGAATAACATGCACCCTGCCTTACCCCAAAACGTCACTTGAGTCTCTGGAACAGAAAAAAAAAAAATATTTGCAGCTTCAGTCTGCCTCTGATTTGTGATGTCTGAAAAACAATTCAAATCACGTATTGGAAAGAGGCCAGGAGCCCCATCTGCCGAGAGTTTGTCTTTCTAAATTGGGTGCAGTGGGTAGCTCGGAAGGAAAATGACACACCTCTCATGAATATTTTCATGAACCCTCTCGGTCTCGAGAGAATCCGCCCATGCACTGTTAAATTGTGTCATTTGTGGGAACACAATGGCAAGGGCTTAAATTGGAAAGCAATACAAATTTAGCAAGAAAAACGTTTTCCATTAAAAGGTGGCCCTGCTGCTTTCCTGTGTCCAAGTTAAAGACCTGGAGGGACAGGAGAAACAGCCTCATCAAATGCTAGTCTAAACTTGGCTTGCCTCTTGGTACTTCATCCAGGGCGCAGTGCAATTGCAGCATGTGTAGAAGGGAGGGCAGCAAATAAGGCAAGGAAGGCAGGACCCGGAGGGCTCTGGACACTATCTCACCTCTGACCAGGATGCTCATCAACACAGCTGATTGGAGTTTTGCAGAGGAATCATGGACTTCGAGTGCATGCGCATCCTCCTCCTAGACCTTAGCAATGTCTGTGTTACAATTTTGAGGTGAAGGTGGTGTGGTGCAGAATGATTAATAAGTTGGTTTGTTTATCTAGCTAATGTTCTATAGAGAACTCATTCTCTGTATAAATAATTTCTCTCGTTCATTTCTCTTACATTCCAGTTTATCTCACATTCTAGCCTGGGGGGGGGGGCGGCGGTAGAAACAGGGAAAGGAAAGTGAGGGAAGGGGTAGCCTGTGTGTGTTCTGAGGAACAGAAGCAGAGTTACTGAAAGACAAGGTAAATACCATGAGGGAGATCAATAGTTTATCTTTGGATAGATTAACTGTAGTTTCACTGCCAAGTGTGGTGGCCCACATGGTAATCCTAGCACTTGGCACACCAAGGCAAGAGGAGTACTATGCGTTATATGCCAGCCTGGGAGTATGTAGTAAATTCTAGACCCTGGGGGTACATAATATGTTCAGGGATACATGGTAGACCTGGCTTTAAAACCAACCAACCTACCAACCAATCAACCAGCAGTCAGTCAGCCAGCCACCCAACCAACCAACCAACCAACCAATTAAGCATGAACTAACCAACCAGCCAACCAGCCAGCCAAATAATAGTTTGAAGATAATCAAGTAAGACATTTAGCTAGAGGGGTACTTGAATCCGAACCTAGTGTTCCCTGTTACTCCATCTTTCATGTACATGGCTCTTCTTCATTTCCAGCCAAGATGCTGTCCTCTTCCCCTCTAAGGTAAGTCTGTCTGTTTGTCTGATGTTCCCACCTGCATGGCTGTCATCTTTTGTAAAGGCAGACAGAGCTGGCTAGGGCGGGTGTGCCGTGAGGGTAGGCTGCTGGTGTGTGTTCACTCAGCAGAATTCAGAGTCTCTGAGTTGATGATAGTTCTTTGTTTCTTCTTCTTTTTTATTCACTTTACATCCCTCCCGATATCCTCTCCTAACCTCCTCTTCTCCCAATCCCCCTCCTCTTCTCCTCTGAGCGGGTGGAGCTCCCCTGGCTGTCCCCTGACTCTGACACATCAAGTCTCTGTGAGACTAAGCACCCCCTCTTCCACTGAAGCCAGACAAGGCAGCCCAGCTAGAAGAACATATCCCACGGTCAGGCTACAGTTTTCTCCTGCAAGGGACAGATAGAAGGCTGGACATCTCCGGATTTCACTCTGTCCCTAGGAGAATTCTTTCTTTCTTTCTTTCTTTCTTTCTTTCTTTCTTTCTTTCTTTCTTTCTTTCTTTCTTTCTTTCTTTCTTTCTTTCTTTCTTTCTTT
>NC_034593.1:115385745-115391706 GCF_900095145.1 Mus pahari | reverse complement strand
GATCCATCCCATCATCAGCCACCAGACCCAGATACTAATGCACATGCCAGCAAGGAGAATTATAAAATCCATTTTCCTTCTCTCTTGATCTCTCTCTCTATATATATATATATTTTTAAATTTTACTATTTTTATTTTATTTTATTTTTTAAGATATTTTCTTTATTTACATTTCAAACGCTATCCTGAAAGTTCCCTATACCCTCCTCCTGCCCCTGCTCCCCTACCCACCCACTCCCACTTCTTGGCCATGGCCTTCCCCTGTGGTGGGTCATATAAAGTTTGCAAGACCAAGGGGAGGCTGGGGCTCTTATCCCAAGCACTGTGAGAATGGAAAATAAGCACCGTCCTCCACTCTGTCGTAGTCCCTCTATAAATCAGATGTAACACGGCTGGAAACGAACAGGCTCCTACTGCACTGGTGATGCCGATGGCCCAGCCCTAGAGACTGCCTCTGTCTGTACCCCAATTGTCAGGGGTCATAGTCCAGGGGACTGCCTCTATCTGTACCCCAATTGTCAGGGGTCATAGCCCAGGGGATTGCCTCTGTCTGCACCCCAACTTTCAGGGGTCATAGCCTAGGGGACTGCCTCTGTCTGTACCCCAATTGTCAGGGGTCATAGCCCAGGGGACTGCCTCTGTCTGCACCCCAATCATTGGGTATTTCATTGCAAACATCTACTTACTGGATCTGAGTGTCAATCATTTACATTTCAGTGACTTCTCCCAGTGGAAGATGGCTACACTGGCTGGTGACAAGACTGTATGTGATCTCACTTAACTCATAGTTTTGTTCTTTGGAAACCTCAGTTGTATATATTTTTCAGTCTGAAAACTTAATATATCAACATTTTCTTCCCTTCACATTTTTAATATGTCCACACGTATTTATTTCCTTGGTGTGGGTTCCAAGGACTGAACTCATGTTAAGCTTGGTAGCAAGGGACTTTACCCACTGAGATGTTTTTGTGGTCCCCGTGTCTTCTCCTTCCCTGCCCTGCAAGCCACTTCTTTCTCCCTCCTTCTCCCTTTTATTTTCTTCTTGAGACAAGGTCTTACGATGTAGCCTCGACTCATTATGTAGACTCGTGTCACGGTGCCTGCCCCCCTGCCTCCTGTCTGTCTGGGAGGCTGATGTGAAGGAGCTCCTGATTGAACTTACAAATGAGCTTACGAATGAAGCAGTTGTACTGTAACCTGCCTTGGGAATTACTGGAGAGTTCTGAGACACAGCTTCTCAGAGAGATATCTGAGGGACATCTTCCTCATCTTCAGTCTGGGCATCATCACTGAAGGATGCTGTTTTTTTTTTTTTCAAGAAGCATATAAAAAATGGTATCACTATAGAATCAAATATAAGCTGACGCCAGAAGTGGGAGTTGATATGAATACTAGCCTTGGCTTTGATCTAGTTATCCATTCCAAACCAGAGAGATGTATAATTGTAATTGTCTAGATCTCCAGAAACCATATGGCATAGTATTGGCTACAGGACTAAAGTCCCCTGAAAGCCACATCACTGTTGGGGATTCTGAAGATGAAATCTTCCTGATTTCATGACTGATGAGAACTTCCTGATTGTGAAGAGTTGGGATGGTGCCGATCAAAAGCCAAGATTATCTTGATTTATTTTTAGTATGGCTTGTGTGTGTTTGTGGAGAGTTTTTTTTTTAAATGTGTGTATGTGTGTGTATATGTGTCTTTATGCATATACATGTATGCTTATCTGCATACATGCCTATTGGATTAGTTACTTTTCTGTTGCTGTGATAAAACATCCCAACAAAAAGTAAGTTAAGGAAGAAAGAATTTATTTTGGCTCACAGTTCCAGAGGGATACAGCCCATCATGGAGGGGAAGACATAGCAATGGGAAGGTGAGACCTGCCTGGCAGTCAGAACACAGAACACAGAGCGATTCCATCATACATAGGAAGCAGAGAGAAAGAGCAGGGGGTGGGGACAGGCTAAAAACCCCAAAGCACACCCACTGGTGACATACTTTTTCCACCAAGGCTTCACCTCCTTGAGATTCCAGAACCTTCCAAAACAGCATGGCCGCCTGGGGACCAAGTGTTCAAGCTCATAAGCCTATGTGTGAAATTTCACACTGAAACCATAACGGCCATGGGAACCAGCCAGTAAGACAGACGGGGGTGGGGGAGATGCAGAATGTCTCCGCCAGCCTCTCTCCACCTTGCTTTTTGAGAGTATGTGTCTCTCACATTCGAGCTGAGCATGACAGCTTGGCTCAGCTGGCTGGAGAGTGAGTCCCTGGGATCTTTGTTGTCTGCAGCCCTAAGGTTAAAAGCGAAATCACCTCACCAGGCTTTTTACTTGCATGCTAGAGATCTGGAAATGCGTGTTTCATCTTTCATAGCTAGTATGTTATCCACTGAGGCATCTCCCATCCTCTGTCCCCATAGCAACCATTTATCCCCCCCACCTCTGCATGTAAGCAAACATCCCCTTTGACTAAACCTTTGAGTTATATTATTAGCAGACTACTACCTTCCACAACTCTAAAAGTGCCGAAAGTTGTCACATGGCCTCTGAAACCTAAAGTGGAATTACACCCCATCTCCCTTTCCAGGAACCCAGTCATCTACAGTTCCCACCAATATATTTGGGAAATGAATTATTTATGACTGCTCTTTTGTTCTGTGATTATAAAAATTCATATGACTACTTCCATAGTGAAACACATCACGTGGGAGCAACCTGAATTGACATTTCTGGGACGTGGTGACTCAAATTTAGCTCATCATAAACTACCTCTTGCTCCCTTTGGAGTGAGAGCTGTGTTTTGGGTCAACAGCTTCATTGTGCCATTACTGTTCTTTCAATCTACTTTTGTTATTAATCCTACCTCTAAGAGCATGTCCATAGCACAGAGACCAATCTGGATACAACGTTCTTTTTTCTCAAAAGTGGAGAGGGAGAGTAGGAGGAATGGGGAGAAGAAGATGGAGAGAGAAGGGGGAGCGGGGAAGGAGGGAGAGGAAGAGGGAAGAGAAGGGAGAAGAGAGAGAGAGAGAGAGAGAGAGAGAGAGAGAGAGAGAGAGAGACTCAAAGTAATCATCATACATTGGAAACATGAATATCCTCTGGCTTAATGCTGTGCTCCTTCAATCCAGTTCCTCATGTTGTGGTGACCCCCAACCATAAAATTATTTTCATTGCTACTTCATTACCGTATTTTTTTTCCCACGGGAATGAATTGTAATGTAAATATCTGATACGTGGATGGTCTTAGGCCACTGCCATGTAGAGATCACTTGGCCCCAAAGGGTTTGAAGCTTCAGGTTGAGAAGAGCTGCCGTGGGTCTTGTGCTAGGCATTGGCCACACACAGGCTCCTGCAAGCCCTTGTTGAACTGTGTTTAATTCAGAAGACCAGGAAGCAGGAATTTCATGTCCTTTTCCTGCAGTTGGTTCTCCTTCCTTAAACTGACCATAGAGTCACCCTTTTTAAAGAATAGTTCATGCTTGGCAAAACGGTTTCTGACTTTTAAGAATGGAATATGTAATAGGAATTAAATAAAAATATTATACCTTTCTTCCATCTTTATTATAATCCTTAAAGAATCAATCAGCCAGTAATAAAATACTTTACATTTTTTAAGCACAGAGCATAGTTTTCAATTATTTATTATGTACAATTTTTCCATTTTCTTAAAGGATGGTGTTGAAATTAATAATAGCAAGGTTCAACAAACTACAAAATAGTTAGACAACATGTTGAGAAATTCAGCTGAAGAAATATTTAACAGTAATTTTGAAACAAGAATTTGAAATGTGAATTTGAAGGCTAGGGAGAGGAGAATTCTGGTTGAGTCAGTGCTTGTCTACTGTCTGTCTGTCTGTCTGTGTGCATGTGTGTGCGTGCGAACGTGCACGCGTGTAGACTCTCTCACTTAGTGATGGAGTGATTGTCTGGTGTGTGTGCACGTGCATGCACTCGAATGTCTCTGGGTTCTGGCTGAGAGAAAAAGATAAGTTTGACTCATGGAGCACAGTGTGATTATTTACAGCATCTGTGTTTGTTCTGTGTTCCTCTTTAGATACTTAATAAACACAGGTGCATTGATTTCATTCATAAGATTGTCAAACAAGGTAGAAAGTGAGACCAAACTCACCAAAACTGTCCTCTGACATCATCCACGCATGCACCTGTATGCACACTGGAACACACACACACACACACACACACACACACACACACACACACAACTGTTCTAAGGATTACAAAAGTCTACTTAGTATATTAACTAACATTTACATGGATTATATAAGATCACAATGACAGTCTTGGTTTTCTCTACTTTGGAGGACCAATCAGGATGTTTGATGAGTATAAAAGCTAAACACAGTCAAGATCTGAACCAGGATTCACAGCCCAAGCCATCCTTCCTTGGTCCCTGACTTTCTTTGTAAAGAATAAAGAAGACTGGGTGTGTAGTGTCACAGAAATTCAGTCACAGGAAGTTACTTGTTTATTTGTTTGTTTATTTGTTTGCTTGCTTGTTGGTGGTGTAGGAAGTTCACTCCAGGACCCCACACCTGCAAAGGTACATTCTACCACTGGATTTATCTTCAGCCTGGTTAATTTTATTTTATTTATAGATATTTACGGGTTACCTTGTGATCATTTGATATGTGTATACAGCATGCAATGATCAAATCAAGGTCGTTTGTGTAATTAGACTAGTAATTACGTGTGTTTGTAAGGCGCAGTGTGATATTTTGATACGTATGTTCTCTCTGTACTGATTGAAGCCAAGTGATTCATATTTCCACCTTCTCGTCTTTGCTCTGTGTCAGAGCTCTAGAGTCTCCTTCCTTATCCATCCATAAACTATACAAATACGTTGTTATGAACTGCGGGTTGTCTCTGTCCCTCCCACATTTTGGAGAATTCTACAACTTCCTACTTCTGTCACCTCTGTGTAGGTAACTTGATGCTTGCTGATAAAGTGAGCCGCTGCTCCCAGCCTGAGGAGAACATTCGGGCCAGTGAATCTGGGCTCAGTGATGTCATGAGTGTGTGGCATAGTTGTATGTAGGGCATGATACACTGAGCTCAATGAGTAACCCTCTTATTCAACCTGAGCTTCCCTTCAACCCCACAACAATTTGTTTATTTTAAGCAAAAAGTAGTTGTGTAGTGAATATTCAAATATCCACCACCAGGATTTATAATTAAACTTTTAAAAAATATTTATTTTGATTTCACTAGTATCTATATACAAGTGTTTTGCTTCTATGTTGGTATGTGTACCATTTGTGTTCCTGGTGCTTGTAAAAACCAGAAGAGAGTTTCAGATCTCCTGGAATTAGAGTTACAGATGGTAGTGAGTCACCACGTGGGTACTGGGAACCGATGCCAGGTGTTCTGTTAGAGCAGCCAGTGCTCTTAACTGCTGAGATGTTCCTCCAGCCCCTCTAAGTAAGTTGTCATATGGCTTGCTTATCTGCCACTCAAACTGGATTGTGTTTCTGTGCCCACTGATATAAAGGTGGGGGGACTTGTATTCTAGCATATCTACTGTATTATTGAAGGTCCTCCCTTAAAATATACTTTAAAATATCATTCCATCCTTAAACCACTCCGGCTGAAATACTGTTTTAGATATTTATTAATCGGGTGAATATGTCCACAGACTTGTACTTGATTCTGACAGTGATCTGCATAACAATCATGATACCACACAGCACCCACTCCCTGACAGCATGTTAAACATTGTCCCTCAGAGTGGCTTTTCTTCCCTGTTTCTCTCAAGTCAGTTTCTGGTGGGAGAAAAAATAGACACAGAGAGAGGGAGAGAGAGAGAGAGAGAGAGAGAGAGAGAGAGAGAGAGAGAGAGAACTCCCAGGCAAGTTGCTCTCACAGGACTGGTTCACTTCCACGACATTTCAGAAAGATGGGGTCTTATGTTTTGATTGGACAGAGTGAGTCTTTA
>NC_034593.1:115376063-115385315 GCF_900095145.1 Mus pahari | reverse complement strand
AAAAAAAAAAAAAAAAAAAAAAAAAAAAAAAAAAAAAAGGAAGTCAGAAGCCCAGAGACTTCAGGATGACAGGATCAGAAGGGGTCAAGATTCATGAGGTCTCCCCAACTTCCTACCTTCTCTGAATAATTGAGCTGAATGCTACACGTAGGAAAATGAGGGCTCTCCTTACAGTCAGTGGTTGTAGTGGGGTACGTCATGTCTGTATATATAGTTTAAGTGCATTTGAGGGTTTAAGACACACAGCATTCATTTACGAAGACGGAAATGTACAGAACCTGAAGGGCTTGAAAGCGTAGTTTCCACAAAGCCTTTTTTTTTTTTTCTCCCAACACACATAGTTAGGAAACTGGTCAATTTCACAGTCGACAAAACAGCAGGAAACAGAGAATTTTCCTTCAAGTTTCCCAAGTCGGGGGATCTTGGTTGAGGGACAAGCTGCTCAGAAGTGACTTGACTCTGGCGAAGCATTCTCTTGTTGATTCCATTCAGAGAGCCGTTCGCACATCTCAGGTGCTCTTCATTCCACGGGATGGATGGCAGGTGGATTGCTGGAGACGTTCTTTATGGGAGGCGTCATCAGAGCGCTCGCTTTGGAGGAATTTCACAGCCGCACATTACCCTCATTTCAGATTTTTGAAATATCAAATGGAGAAAAAAAATCACTAGAGGAATAAGGAGTGCTCTGGCTGGTGGGGGCAGGAATCACAGTTTTGAGTGAATGTCGCTTATGGAGAAGACTGTTGCATTCAGCCTTCTAAGTTTGCTGCTACTCACGGAATGTGTCCTGTGGCACACTGCAGGACTCTGGTACACAGTCTCACCACCTCCACCCCAGTCAGCAACTGCATGGTTTCTAGTTACTGTAGTACATGGCTGTATCCTTGCTTGGAGAACACTAGGCTGACATTGGGGACAGGCTTCTGGTTTTCTGGCTGAAACTTCCTCTATCTCAGGACTCCCTCACTGGGAGTAGGCAGGGATTCGGGAGAGAGCGTGAGCACTAAGGTGTGCTCTGCCCAGCTGAGAGGTGAGGTGACGGTCAAGGCTAGCCCTTGTGCTTTGGCTTTGGGCTCAGTGAGATCCGGGCTGGAGGCTGACTTCCCTACGGTAGGTGCTTGAGGGTAGCAGTGCGCTAGGAAGAGGGAGTGCTTGGTTCCACTGTGATGGCACAAGGAAAGGACCCTTACATTATAATCTCTAGGTGCCAGCCCTCCCTGGCACCCATCAGCAGGCTTGCCTGGTCCTGAGAAGGACAGTCCAGAAAGGAAGTTGATTAAGGAGATTTATTTTTTTCTTGTTTAAAATTGAAAATAGAGTTTTAAAATTACAATATATTCGGATTATAGTTTCTCCTCCCCCAGCTTCTCTCAGATCATCTCCGACACTCCTCAATCAAACCCACATCCTTTCTTTCTTTCATTGGAATACTAACAGACATCTAAAAAATTAATTATAAAATAAAATAAAACAAGATAAAATAAAAACAAACAAAACAGAATAGGAGGACATAACCTAGAAACCAAAGAAGAAAAGAACCAAAGGAAAAAATATATAAGAAACACATATAAACCCAGAGACATATTTCCACACACAGAAATCCTGTAAAAAACACAGCACCAGAACCATAATATATATACAAGAGACCTGTAAGAAAAAAAAACTAAAAAATAAAAATAGTGTCACATATTATGAGATAATGACGCGCCAAAAATGGCATCAAGTTCATTTTGTGTTGGCTGTGTGCTGCTGGGAGTTGTGTCTGTCCTTAAGAGTGCTTTGTAGACCCAGTGAGACTCCCTAGGTGATGAACACTTTTTCCTTTATAAGCAGATATCGATTGGAGATAGCTTCTGCGCTAGGGATGGGGTCGGGGAGAGCTTGTGTCCACTTCCTGCCTCAGCGCTGGGACCCCATCTGGCTTAGAACTACACAGACTCTGTATTTTTATGTGCATGAGGGTTTTGTCTGTGTGCGTACATGTGCCCCACATCTGTGCCTAGTACCCATAAAGTCCAGAAGAGGCCAATGGATGCCCTGAAGTTACAGATGGGTGCACTGCCATCTGGATGCTGAGAGCTACCCCCCCGGTCCTCTGCAAGAGCAACCAGTGCCTTTAACCTAGAGATTAATGTCCAGATTAAAATAATTTCCATTTGATTTAAGCAATTATAATATGATTGCCTACTGCCCAACTTTTAAGCCTGAAACATTTTACCATGTTTTCAGAAATGTTATTATGTTCAAAGCAGGTTATTTACTGTAATTTGCCCCAACACCAGGAAGTGAGGGTATTCATGAATGAAACTGGAGGTGACTCAGACTCCTGAGCGGGGCTAGAATGATGAAGAAGGAAGAGGCTCCATTTCAGGATAAAGGGTGGGTCATGGCCCTACCCTTTCCCGGGGCCTTCGTGAAACTTAACTCAGTCTGCACTTTCCAGTGACCTTCTGGCCAATAACAGCTGCAAGAATCAGGGTGTTATGTGAAAAAACCCTTAGAAATTGAGGAAGCACCCTTAAAACAGTATAACTCACAGATTCTCTCACTATTCATCGGCTATCACATATGGGCTGGGCACAGTCTCAACAACTGGAACTTAAACAGAGCAGGGAAGCGCTTTGCTGCTCCTGTGGATCAGGTGGCCTTCTCTGACTTCTGATCTTCTCCTGGTGACCGAGTAGATCTCTTATGGGATGACGGCTGATTTGAGTCTTATGCAGGTTTGTCATCCTATGTTCTGTTCACTCTCCGCTGTGTAGATTCTGAGACGGGAGCAAGGGTCTAAGAAGTCAGTGGGAAGAAGAAAGGATAGATAGGGCTGAGAATTCTGGCCTATGTGGGTTTATAACACTTTCTAAGTAGATCATTCAGATTGTTGCCATCTCTAGTTCTCAGACCAAAGGATGGAAATGGGTCAAAAGTAACTGAAGATACAGTATTTGACTGACAGGGGCTTTGTCTTCCTGTCACCCAGCAGCAGCTAACATTGTAACACGTACATTATAATAATGTAATAATGTAACAAGTACATTGCTACATGATTCAGTCTTCTTTCATGTATCTTAATTTATTAGAACCTCATTAGGGTCTGTCTTAGTTTGTTTTGTGTTCTGACAAGAACCCCAGAGACCCGGTGATTTATAATGAACAAGAATTTATTGGCTTATGTCTCTGAAGAGCTGGAAGCCTGAGGTCAATTGAATTTCAGCATGAGTTTTAAAGGGGACATATAATACATAGCACAATTGTTCAGTTAAATGGAAAAGGTGGTATTTGCCCAATTGTGTGTGTGTGTGTGTGTGTGTGTGTGTGTATGTAGGTTAGATTTTTCTGTACAAGTGATGGCTTTTCACCAGAGACTAGCATAACATTTTGCTGAGTAAGCAAAATGAAAAATGTAACAATTATGATGGGAGAGAAAAGGATTGGTTTCACAATAGCCAGAAGGGAAGGGTGGGTTTTCTAAGTTTCTAAGCTAACAAGTATGACCGGCTCTCTCCGAGGAGACAAACAATACTTTATGTACACATGTATTTATAATTTCTTCCTCTTAGAGACAAATTAAAGATGGTTCCAAATGTTCTAGTATCCATAGATGACCATGAATTTCTGATCCTCCTGTCTCCACCTCCTAAGGGTTGGGATTCCAGGAGTGTGCCACTACATCTGATTTGTGCTGAGCTGGAGAAGGAACCCAAGGCTTAGTGCATGCTAGGCAAGCGCTCTACCAACTGAGCCACAGCTCTAGCTTGTACTTCTCTGAAGGCCCATGAAAATCAGCGCTATGACCACAGGTAACTTCAGGAACTTAAGACATGGCAGCAATAGCTATCTAAGGCAGAAATTCCTGAGAGTTTTAGCAGAAACGCCTAAAAAACTTCACTGTGACAATTTAGGTTACAGAACTGATGAAAATGAGGCCTGTAGAAACAAGCATATGATCAAACATGTGGTCTAACTGATTCATTGACTCCTCTGAGCCATAATATTTATCTATCCAATTTCCTTTTATTTATTCAATGTTTCATATTTATTATACTTAATTGATGCTGGGGATAAAAGTAGGCCCTTAGCAGCCTTGTGCAGTGTGTTCACTTTATAGCTGCAGCAGGTAAGTGTCATAAAAACGACACCACAAAGCAGCTTTTACATGACAATTAATAATTTCCAAAAATATCCTGAAGTCTTTAGTGCAGTCAGCTCCCTAAGTTGGTGGAAACACATGAGTGGTCTCACAAAAAATACACTTTAAAGATTTATTTTAAATTATTTTCCCAAATTATTATTCAGAAAATGACTATTTCCAAAATATTATTTTCTTATTAATTTCCAAATATATGTATATTTGTGTAGGGCTATGCATATGTTAGTGCACTTCCCTGTGGAGGCCAGAAGAGGGCAGGAGAACTCCTGGAGCTAGAGTTTCAGAAGGTTTTGAGCCTCTGAACCACTTACTATGGGTGCTAAGAGCCAAACTTGAGTCTTCTGCAAATGATCACTGAGCCATCTCTCTAGCCTGAGATTATAATTTAGAAAGGAGTTATGGTTCCTCTAATTCCATTACTCTGGAGGCTGAGGCAGGAGTTGCATAGAGAGTTTGAGGCCAACCTTGGCTACATAGTGAGTTCAGGACTAGACTGAGCTACAGGGTAAGATCTTGTTTTCAAACTAATAGCCAAACAACAATAATAAATAACAATAACAATAATAAAAACAAAAGGTTGTGGTGGGAGGTCGGGCATTCTGAGGGAAGAAAAATGATAAGTTAGCATTTAGCTAAGTTTTTCTCTGGGGGAAATAAGGGCTTTTAACTGACAGATCATAAAGAACCATTTGCTCTTAGATTTAGGACAACTCATTATAATATCAGTTCAGCAACAGGGTCTTACCAGCAAGCTCTAGTTGGCATCCAGGAGGGATGGCAGTATCCTGTACTCTTATTGGAATCTCTAGAATACCCTGCCCAGTAACTTGATGGGGGAGGTACCCCACACCTGGCACTGGGCTTTTTATTTGGCAACCTATGACTTCTGGAAATAAAGCATCCTTTGTCTGGTATACTTTAGTTAAACTATATGTAAATATATATGGACATGTTTATATATAAATGTCATGGAATGATTCCCAGAGCCTTTTCAAACATCCTTAGTGTTAGTTATTCCTCAACTAGTTCCTCCGTCCTAAACCCACTTAAACCCTCAAACCTTTATTCCCCTTTCCCTACCATATCACCTATGTTCTGCTATCCCTCACTCCCTTAAGATCTTTCTTCACACCAGGCATGGTAGCACATGCCTTTAATCCCAGCACTCTGGAGGTAGGGGCAGATGGATCTCTCTGTGAGTTTGAGGCTAGCCTGGTCTACAAAGTGACAGGATAGCCAGGACTGTAACTCAAAGAAACCCTGTCTTGAAACACACACACACACACACACTTCCCTGGTCCAATGCCCTTCTTCTAGTCCTGGCTTCTGATGGTACTCCAAGTTACAGTTTTGCTGCAGAGATCCATATATGCATGACAGCTTGCAGCATTTGTCTTTTTGGGTCTGGATAACCTTTCTCCTCAGTCTAACTTGTTCCATCTACCTACAAATTTCTTAATTAAATTCATCTTTAAAGCCGAGAGCTGTCCATTGTGTATGTGCTAGATTTTTCTTATGCATTTATCAGTTGGTAGAGGTCTAAGCTGACCTGGCTATTGTGTATAGAGTGACAGTGAATGAGGATGAATATGCACCTCTGTAGTGGGAAATAGAGTCCTTTGAATATATTTCCAGGAGCACTATAGAGAGGTCATATGGCAGTTTTATTTCTAGCTTCTGAAGGAACTGATTTCCATGACAGTTGTACCAGTTTGCACATCAGCGAACGGCAGTTCATGTTCCCCAGGGCCTCAGCAGCATCTGCTGCCATCCCTTCTCTTAATCTCAGCTACTGTGACTTGAGAAAGGTGAAATTTCAATGTAGATTCTGCATTTCCTCGATGGCTATGGATGGTGAACACTTTTAAAACTGCTCAGCAGCCTTTCGTGTTTCCCCTTCTGAGAACTCTGCTTGGTTCCATGGCCCATTTTAAATCCGTGTTGCTGGTTTTCTTGTTGTTTAGGTCTTTTAGTTCTTTATATATTCAAGACACTTATTCTCTGTCAGATGTATAGCTGGCAAAGACTTTTTCCATTATGTAGGCTGCCACTTAAGTCAATTAACAGTTTCCTTTGGTGTACAGGAACTTTTAATTTCATGAGGCCTGGTCTGTTGACTCTTGGTGCTCATTCCTCTGCAACCAGGGTCCTGTTCAGAAGTTCCGTATCTGTGCCTATTCCTGACTCTTTCCTCTGGAAGTTTCACAGTTTCGAGTTTAATACTGTGATCTTTGATCCGACCAGAATTGACTTTTGTGTAGCGTGAGATGTAAGGATAAGGTTTTCTATTTGTAGATAGCAAGTTGAGGGAGAGGGGCTGCAAAGATTGTAAGGGGCAGAGACTGGGGAAGACTGAGGTGAAACAGCATCTTCTGGACACGGCAGGACCACTGCACTCACGATCTCGTAGCAGCTGTGCTTGTCTATGTAAGACCAGCACAAGGCCAAGACAGTCAACCCTCCAGCCTGCGTGGGGAGGAGTTCACCAGCCTCCATCCCCAGCTGAGACGTTATTAACAGTTTGTGGTGGTTTGAGTATGGTTGGCCTAGGGAGTGGCACTATCAGGAGATGTGGCCTTGTTGGAGTAGGTGTGACCTTGTTGGAGGAAGTGTGTCACTGTGAGAGTGGGCTATGAGATGTTCCTCCTAATCACATGGGAGCCAGTCTTCTCCTAGCAGCCTTCAGGTGAAGATCTAGAATTCTCAGCTCCTCCTGCACCATGTCTGTCTGGATGCTGTCAGTTTTCTTCAAGAGGGTGGCCCCTGGTGGGTTGACCATGCTCTGCTGTGGGTCCTAAACCCATGAGCATGTGAGCAACACAAATCAGACTCAGAGCTCATTAAAAAGAAAGAAAGAAGTTGTTAGGAGGAAGTTTAAGAGGGTGGTGGGGTGAATCCAGGAGGGGTTGGGGGAGGAATGGTCATGTTTGAATATGATCAAAATGTATTGTATGTAGGTATATATGAAATTCTCAAAAGCATTAATAAAATTTGTATATTAAAAATAAAACTGACAATTCATTAGCTCAATTGGTATTACTGAAGTCACTTCATGGCAAGCTCTGTGGTTTTCTAAAGTACTACAGGTGTGAAACCAAAACTGAAGCTTTAAGCCCACTAATATGATTGACTCTACGTAAAAGTCCTTCTCTCAGGCAATAGGTCTCTGATTAAGCCCAGAGGTCTCTTTCTTCTCTTATGTCATGATGCTTCAGTGGTTGTGCATTTAAGAATTATTCGTGTATAGGTTTGCTTCAGAGGCAGACACTCTTCTTTCCCCTCCCTCCCTCCTTCCCTCCCTCTCCACTTCCTTCCCTCCCTCCCTCCTTCTTTTCTTCCCTCTCTCCCTCCCTTCCTTCTTCCCTTTCTTCCTCCTTATCCCTCTCCCTCCTTCCCTCTTTTCTCTCTTTCTGCCTCCCTCTCTCTCCCTCTCTCCCTCCCATGCCACTTTCCCTTCCCTCTTTTCTCTTTCTTCCTCCCTCCTCCTCCCTTCCATCTCTCCTTCCATTTCCATTCTTTCTTATTTCTTTTCTTCTTTCTCTTTCTCTTTCTTCTTCTTCTTTCTCCTCCTCCTCCTCCTCCTCCTCCTCATTCTTCTTCTTCTTCTTCTTCTTCTTCTTCTTCTTCTTCTTCTTCTTCTTCTTCTTCTTCTTCTTCTTCTTCTTCTTCTTCTTCTTNTCTTCTTCTTCTTCTTCTTCTTCTTCTTCTTCTTCTTCTTCTTCTTCTTCTTCTTCTTCTTCTTCTTCTTCTTCTTCTTCTTCTCCCCAAAGAATAGGTCTCAGGTAACTCAGCCTGGTCTCAAACCTCTTGATCCCCAAGTCTCCTTCCTCTCTGTCCATAAATGATGGATTTCAGGTATGTACTTCTCCCACTTCTAACCAGAGAGAGGAGTTTTGATTTGTCATCTCTAACTCTTCCTCACCTGAAGACCAGCATTTCATGCTTCTGGCGATAGAATCACTAAAGAGAAGACCCCAATCTGAGATGGGTGTGGTAGACACAGAAGGGATTTCTCTGCTCATCCCAGGGCAGAACACACTTGGATAAGCTTCCTCTCCCTTCTTCATCAGCCCCCTCCCAGGGTGTGGCTGATACAGTTGATGATGCATCCATCATCCATTCAACACTCAGTAGGTGGCATGGAAGGCCTAAATAACCTAGGGAGGCCAAACACCATCAGTGGATGGGCTGAGGGTCCCTGACAGCAGCAGTTTCTCCAGCACCTTTCCCAAGCCTCTCAGCTGCCTTTCCTGGTGGGTGGCCATGGACTTGGGTGTCCACACCTCACAGTCACAGAAGTCTATCTCTTACTAGTCTGATTAAGACCTCTTATTGTAAGCCATGGCCAGCTGCTGACCCTGTCTCGAGTGCTCTTGTCTAGGGAATAGCAGAGGGATTGACGGGTTTGGGGAATGCAGGTTTAACAGGAAGTGTCAGGCTTCCTGGTACCTAAATTCTACCAATTTAGTTTTATTCCCCTTTATATCTTCTCCTTCCCTCCCCTCCCCTCCTCTCTTCTCCCTTCCCTGTCCTTCTGTTTTGAAATAAGAACTTCCTCAGCTGCTCAAGCTGGCCTTGAACTCATGATCCCTCTACCTTGGCCTCATAGTGCTGGTATTATAGCAGGATGCTCCCCCACCACATGCCTGGGTACATCTAGTCTCACCACAGTTTATTTTCTTTAGATTATCGACTATTAATCTTGCTCAGAAAAACAGACATTTCGGCTGCTTTACCCTGCTTTGCACCACAAGTGGCCGCTTAGAATTAAGGATGGAACTGTAAATTATTGACCAGATGTGAGTCAGTATGATCTCGAGGATTCTGCATTTGCTTTCTAACCATACTCATCATCTTAAACCATACACACTCCATAACCTTAAACATATTGAATGTATCTGGTTTTCTTTCTTTGTTTCTCAAACGTGATGATAGATACTATTAGTTCAAATATTCCTCATAAATGCTTATAATATTCTCCTCTTAGGCACAGTAGTCACATGAAAGGCTGACCTGGGACTCCTTTTAAATTTTTCATTACTTCTTGCTCTTTTAAATTTTCACTTATTTGTTTACTCTGTGTGTGTGTGTGTGTTTGTGTGTGT
>NC_034593.1:115361320-115376054 GCF_900095145.1 Mus pahari | reverse complement strand
TGTGTGTGTGTGTGTGTGTGTGTGTGTGTGTGTGTGTGTGTATGCCACAGTACACATGTGGAGGTCAAAGAACAACCTGTGATATCCTGCCCTTCCATCTAGAGATTGAGTTCAGGTCACCAGGTTTGTCACCGACTGGTTTTATGAGACAAGGTTTTGCACTGTAGCGTAGGCTTGCTTTGAACTTAAAGTAGCCCTCCTATTTCATCCACTCTAGTATTGTAGTGGTATGCAGTCATACATGTATGTTTCTTTATTTCCCCTGTGCTTTTTAATTGATGCCCAGCAATAAGTCAAGGACGTGTGAATCGAAGTCCTCTGTCTTTTGTTATTTCTCTTCTTGTACACTTGGTTGCCTGGGAACTAACACACGGACAGACTAGGAGAAGCCTTGTGAGCACTTGAACTAGATACTTCTGTGGTCCAGCAAGGTTTCTAAGCCATTCCTGCACCACCTCTGTAGGAGGAAAGAGAACACCTTTGTCTGCTTGTTGCAATCCTCCTGCCTCAGCCTACTATGTGTAATAGGCTTATAAGTGTATGTCACACCATACCTAGTTTGCCACCTCCCACTGTTTGCAATCAGGGTTAAGTGGCACTATTTGTCTGTAATTTGTTCTTTTTCTTTTCTTTCATTCTTTTTAAAAGTCAAGTTGGACATACACTTGTCCTATCCACTCATCCCTTTATAAAGAAATGAAAGGTGGATCTAGATGTGCAAATGTCTACCAGTTGGTGAATGGATAGATGGGAAAGTGTAAATAATTGATGTATACAGGAGTATATATGACCCTCCAAATACTTATGGCTAGGTGAAAACAAATAGAGACTGAACATAAACTTATAAAAAGTGCACACCTATTCACAGTGTCAGGAAGCTGATCACTGAGTGTCTGGGGACAGGGAGCGGATCACTGAGTGTCTGGGGACAGGGAGCAGATGGCAGGGTAGGTGACAAAGGACAGGGTCAGGAAACCTTGGGTCATGACGGATGTGATCATTATCTTCACTGTGGTGATGGCTTCTGGGCATATACATATATTAAGATTCATCGAATTATACACTAAGTACATGCAAGCGATTGCATATCAATTGTATCTCAATAAAATCACAGAGAGGAAAGAGTGACATAAACATTAATTCTGCATATGAAGTCCTAAGTCTTGAAGCAGCATTTGTCCCGCGTTCCTCAAAGCCGTGATTCCAGGGGTTTATCCTACTGCTTTCCCACACTTTAGGTCTTTCTAAGTCCCGATTATGTTGAAATTAGTTTTCCTGCAGTTAGACTATGCAAAAATGTTCAAACTTTATACACTTATGTGCTTGGTGGAATTTCACATGGTTTTGGAGACTTTTGCTCGCTCTGTTTTTTTAATTACCAAGTGACAATTCTGCTTATGGCCTAGACCATGGTATTTGGAAGTGCTCTGCCCTGTGTTCATGTTCTTGTACCTTGCGGTATGAACTCAGTTCTCAAGTGTGTCTTATTATTGTTGTTCTTGCTGTTGCTTAAAGGGATGAAACCCAGGGCTTCCCACTTGCTAGGGGATCACTTTGCCACCAAGCCACACCTTCAGTCCCCACACTACAGCAATTATCCTCATCATCTTGTAGAATGCATTTCCTGAATCTGTGGAATTTCTCTTTCCTTTCTCTTTCTTCCCTTTTGACTTTCTACAACATTCTGTTGGGCGTGGGGATGCAGGTCTGCAGGTGGGATTGGGCGAGGGCTCCACCCTCCAGCAGTGCCTTGTCCTGCAGTTGTGGACTTTCTGACTGACAAATCTGCGTGCCATACGTTCCTTTCTTCTTCCAATCTTTCTTTTCTCTCCCACTTGGAGGTCCTGGCACACGGTTTATGTCTCCTTCGCCTCCAGTCATTTTGTGTGCAGAGGTAAATTCTGCATTACATCTCTAGGCTTTGTTTTATGGGAATTGTGTTTCAAGTCAAATACTTTAAAAGTCTGGACAGAGCTCTTCTGAGCTTTGGAGAAATGAACATGTAGTTTTTTCCTCACAGAATCTGTGCACACAAAAGTTTTGTCCATGTTTTATTCACTTAACTTAAATGGCCAAGTGAGACTGTGTTCTGACAGTAAGATGCTCTAGCAGAGGGTTATATTACAGCATTTCCCTCTTAATTTTAAATGGTGGAGTCAGTTTTCACAAAATTTTCATGACCCTGGTTATTTTTTTAAATAAAGATGCAGGCATATGGAACACTGTGACATATGCAAATGTCGTCTTCTGAGTATGGCTTTTTTAATAAGCTGGGCTTAATTCCTCATAGTTTTGTCCTCAAAAGCCACTGAGATAGTAAAACGTGCATAATAAAGTCTGATTTTTATACAGAATATAACATACTACATGTTTAATGAATTGTAGATAAGCCAATGGCAATAACTAATTGCTGTTTTCGAGGTACATTTGGCTGTTTTGCCAAAGACAGCCAACTCTCACACCAATGTCAGTTACGTGATTTTTCCTTACAGTTACTGGGCCCTTAGGGTGTAATTCAGAAGAGATTTCATGTCTAAAATGAGTGATGGTCTTTGTGACTGTAATAACTCCGTGCCGTTTGCCAGACATGTCCCTGCCCTCTCCGCCAACCTCAGGCACATGGCAACATCGATTCTGCTGGACTTGCCAGAGTTTCCAGGAGAACAACTCGAACAGAAAGGCCATTTACAGTCATCCCTGGCATCCCACTTTTGAAGAGCTGCTGCATTTTTAACAAACCCATCAGTCATGTTTCCCCAAAACTTATGCAGACCCTGGTGGTTTATGAGATATTCAAAGATGGGAGGTCCAACATTAGATTACCAGGTTAAATAAGTCTGGAGGCCAGTGCATTAGAGTGGAGTGGGCTGCTTTGATTCTGGGTTTCTCAGAACCTTTCAGATAGTGTGACTTTTTTTCTCAGACATCCAAGGTGTACACAATACACGACATCAGGGAAATATTGTGACTTTTTTTCTCGGATATCCAAGGTCTACACAATACACGACATTAGGCAAAGATGAACCACCACAGCACTTTGGTTTTTTTGGTTTAAAAAAATGCTCAATTTTCACTTTTTTAGAATTGTCAAATAGCTCTAAATAAATTTGGAGAGTTCCTACTGTGTGTGGTCTCTCTTTATATATATTCTAATTACAAATTAAAATGGGAAATATTCAAAAATTAATATAAAGTTAGAAGGACTATTCCCATCTTCATATATATGGGTAAAGAATATACATGTACGAAGTATGGTATCTGTGTTTAATGTATGACCTTGTAAACATTAAAATCATACTTCATTCCTCTCCTGCCTTCCTCTGTGATACAGCTAGCTGCCGAGCACTCACTGATGTGACATTCATTTGAGGAGTAGGCAGGCCCCGCCCGCATGACCTCCTTCCTCATTGAAGAATGGGGCACAGCGCCACTAAAAGACTCTGAAGATCACACAGCTTTACAGTCACTACTTAGCCAGGTCTCATATTCTGACTATAATTTGACACCAGGGAAGGGACAAATGTATGCTTTATAAGGCTGAAGCCTGGAGGTCCAGGCCGGAAGATCAAATATCCAAAATATTCCTTGGCGATATAGTGAACTGGAAATCAGCCTGAGCTATAGGAAACCCTGTCTCCAAACCAAGAGACAAACCAACAAACATGCAAAGCAAAGCAAAGCAAAGCAAAGCAAAGCAAAGCAAAGCAAAGCAAAGCAAAGCAAAGCAAAGCAAAGCAAAGCAAAGCAAAGCAAAGCAAAGCAAAGCAAAGCAAAGCAAAGCAAAACAAACGCCAGTACCTTCTGTATTCAGAATGCCATGTCAGAACCTCTTGGAAATTCTCTCTGGTTTTTGTTGACAGCACCTAGGCCCAGAGAAATAAACGAAGGTATTTGATGACAGACTAAACGTTTGGGAATTGTGAGTGGCAGGGAGAAAGTGTGCCCTCTACCCTCTTGGGCTCATTGGTTAGGAGCCTGAAAACCTAACTGACGAGAGACAGCAGAAGAAAAGATACATATATTCCCTTTTAGGAGCTTAAGGAAGTATAGACCAAGGAGGTTAAACTCAGGAATGGATATGGGATCTTACAAACCGACAGGGGGTGGCTTAGAGAGATGTTACAGTGTGAGAGAGAGGCAATAGTCTGGAAGGGAAGTGGAAAGACTTTATTGAAGGCTACCTATACAGACATCACTGGGTGATAAGAGTCTCTGGCCTCTTCTGTGGAATCCGAGAAACACTGCACAGGGGAGATCTTACGTTCTGTCTCTAGTGGGATAAAAGGGCCGCGGATTCTTCCTGCATCCATTGCTTTGCAGCTGCCCCCAGCTCAACATAATTCACAGGACAGTGAATAAGGGCTGTGCCCTGGTCCCTAGTAGGGAATTCTGTGTGTCTCAATTCACTGGCCAATATTTTTCTCATTCTCAGTATGCTGGCCAAGGTTTATGAAGAAAGATAATCTAATAAATGTGCTGTGAGGTTTCCAGGGACATAGAATATTATGAAAAAAAAGTCTTGTAAACAGAAGTTGGGAACAGCTGATTACAGTGGCTAGAGCTGTCCTGAGCACACAGGAATACTGGATCTCAAGATGGTGTATCTTCCAGGGAGAGGGCGAAGATTTACCAGAAGACCCCTCAAAACTCTATGTGCCTTGATGTGGCTCCTTGTCATGCTTTCATCACTGACAATGACATTAGGGTTGATGATGTCTTCTTACTCAAGTCATTGACCCTGAAGTCAAGAAGAGAACACTTTATACGTTTGTTAACAGAGGATGTGGCAATGGTTTATCTGAAATTCTGAATCGGTGTCTGAAATAGTCAAGATATCAGATGCACCACTGCATACTGTCTTCCCATTGTATTTCAGATGCACCACTGCATACTGTCTTGTCTTCCCATTGTATTTCAGATGCACCACTGCATACTGTCTTCCCATTGTATTTCAGATGCACCACTGCATACTGTTTTCCCACTGTATTTCAGATGCACCTCTGCATACTGTCTTGTCTTCCCACTGTATTTCAGATGCACCTCTGCATACTGTCTTGTCTTCCCACTGTATTTCATCACCTCCCCTTTCTTTTTCCTTAAATGCATTGAACTTTTATATTAACAAGAGTATCTTTACTAGGAAGAAAAACAAACTGTGAAGGGAAACTATCTCAAGGGACAAATGCAACCCAAAGGTTATAGATTCCTCAATGTTCTACAAATGTTTTAGATTAGCAAATAGTTACAGCTTGGGCTTACTGTCCCATACCTCCAGATGGAGAGCACTTCAGTGTCCTGCTTCAGATTAGGGGAACATCACTTGAATCTGATTTCACCCTTGTTTCTGGTCACCATGCATTCTTTGTGAAGGTGGCCCTCCTCTTGGGATACAGAATAAATTGCACTTGTAGTCATCAGCCTAGCGAGGCAAATGGAGGCAAGGATGAGCCCAATGGTATTGATGCAGAATGAGGATGGTTCCCATCTTGGGGAAGACATGCATGCTTGCCTCCCTAAATAACATCTAAGAAGCCCGGGTTTGTATTAAACTAAAGCTGGGAAAGAAACAGTGCAAGCCAGCCAGGTGCTGCTGTTGCATTGGCTGATCAAGACAGCAGGAGACCTTCAAGGGTGGCCCTTACGTCACTTACACATTGAGCTGAGAGGGGAGATGATAAGAAGTAAAGGCTTTTTACTAAGGTTACTGCTATCTCTGTGGCGTCAGGGAGTCTGCAGAAGCCGGCCCTGACAGGTCTAAAGGCCTCAGGTGACTACCTTCTCAGGCTTCACGGCTCCCTTCACTAAATCATTTTGTGACCTCATTCTTGTGACAATTTTTTTTTTTTTTATCTCATGGCTTTAGTGACCTCAGCCAGTCTTTCTTAGGTTCCTTTCCATCTGACACTGAGAGTTTGAGGAGTCCCAGGTTTGTGTTCCCAGGCTTCTCCTCTGTCTGTAACGTCCTGGAATGAATGAGATAAGCCACGCCTGAGTCTCAACCACCTCCAAATGTGTGTCTGCCATGTTGTGATGTCTCTACATGCTCACGCCAAAAAGCTGCGATCCTTCCTCTTGGGTGGTAAATTCTAAAGATTCAAACTTCTGAGACCTCTGTCCTTTACATCCAGACTGCAGACTGAAGCAGTTTCAGGTGGCTTGTTCCCTGTACAGATTACACCAATCCAGCACAGTTCCTACAAAAGAGGTCCTTTATCGAAGAGGGTGAAGAAGCGAGGAAGAGAAACGTAGAGATGGGTTGGGGTCTCTGTCTTTTATCTGGGATGTGACATAGGTTACCCAGGTAATGACATGCATAGGTGCTGAGGGTAAAGCGTGTGCAGGGAATGTGATGTGGTTGCCACGGCAACAGATGCGGGCGGGTCCTTGTAGCTTAGGGATGAAGTCATCGCTGGATTCGGATGCTAACTGCAAACCACTTCTGATGCCAACACTACCTTGAAATCTAATCTTATCTCCCGTTTTTTATTTTCCAAGACCCTCTCTGTAACACATGGGAGGCATTTAGAACTTCTCCTGTTTATAATCTTTCAATACTTTCAAAGTACAAACTCTTGATGGGGCCTGTGATTGGGTCTTTGTCATGGTTAATCTTTACTGTCACCTTGACCAGATTTAGAATCACCATTGAGAATCACCTCCGAGGAGGTGACAGATGCCCATCCTGATCGTGTATACCTTTAGTCCAGCATTCAGAAGCACGAGAGGGTAGGTGGATCTCTATGACCTGGTCTACAGAGTGAGTTTGAGGATACCCAGGGCAAAATAGAGAAACCTAACTCAACTGACTCAAAAGCAAAAGCAAAACAAAACAAAACAACTCAAAGAAAGATAAAGAAAAATAGATGGAGATAAACAAGCCTAAACTGAATAAATCAATCCATGCTTTACTGAGTAACGTAGAAACCAGCCTGGACATGACTTGTAGATGATGAGGCCAAACTGTGCTGGGCAAGTGACAAGTGACATGCCATTGAGAGCCCAGGTAAAGCCACGTCCGAAAGTCAAGTCCAGTTCATTGCCTGAGGTCTTCCACGGCTGTTCCCACGGCCACAGCAGAGGTTCAGTCCCTGTGGTTTACAGTAGTTTTAATTCTGACCACACGGTGCCTGCTCCATTCACTTTCCAAGTCTTCCCAGCTCCACGCAGTTGATTGAATTGTCTCAGCTTTCCCTGAAGGACTACATTTGCGATGGAAATGAACTCAGGTTGTAATTTCCTCATTGGAAAGCACGGGGAACATCCCAGAAAGCCGTTCGTACTGCTCTTTACTGGTTTTTTAAGGCAGCTGGTGGTGGTTATTCGAAGACCTGCATTTATAGTTAGGGAAAAAAAAAAATACCCTCACGCAACTACAATCCATTTACTTCTGCAAGGGTTGATTTAAGATCTAGTTCTGGCATTCAGATATTCCAATAGCAATATTATTTTAGAGGCTGGTGAGACAGATGGCCTAGCAGGTAAAGGGAGTCACTCGCACAAGCCTGTGGAACTGAGTTCAGTCCCCCCAGAAGCCTTGTAAGGGTGAAAGGAGAGAACTCGTTCCACAGAGTTATCCTCTGACCTCCACACACATACTGTGGGGTGTGCACGAACATACAGTGATAGTAAATGAAAAACAAAGAAAATTATTTAGTTTTAGACTAGTACATGTGCACAGGGAATTTAATTATATATTAAGATTATTTGTGACTCCCAGATTATAAGGTACTTCTTAGACTAAATTTCTGAAATTTACCTATTTCTAATTAGGGTAAGTGAAACAAATGTTTCAATTTAAACATTGAAACAGGGGAGGGGGTTGCTGAAACACACCTTTGTTATTCCAGCATGAATGGAAAGAAAGGAGCTGTTTTCTTTGCAGGGATGTGGAGCATGTATGCATCCTGGTGTGAAGATTGCAGGGAGATGCACATTTTAATCTGATGAAGCAGTGGGCTTCATTACTACTTAACATCACAGATTGCATTTCTCAAAGGCAGCCCGGTTCTTGCTGACTGAGGGCCCTCAGTGGCTCAGCCTTTCTGCCGTCTGTGTCTTGGAGGTGACTGGGGACAGCTCTGTGCAGCTGCCCCACAGATGCAGGCTGTTCACTAGGGAAAGGACTCAGTGACCAAGCTAACAATAGGCAAGCTGGGGAGAGAGAGAGCAAGAGCCTGCAGCTGCCGATCCGCAGCTGCCTCACCCGGGCTAAGCAGTAAGGCTCAGCACACAAAGCAACGCACCTGCCCACAAAGTGAAAATGGACAGGAGGCTTTTTGGAAGCAGCTCTGCACCATTCCTAAACCAAGAGCATTCTTTTGTTTGTTAGACTTTTTGTGTCTTAAGTAAATTTTGTTCTTTTGCAGTTTCATCAGGTACACTTATGTATTTTAACTCTTTTCCTGCCATTTCCTGTTTCTTCCCATCCCTTATCTGCCCCATCCCATCCCCCCAATCTCTTTTCCCTATTTTTCTATTAGGGTTTTGTTGAGTGTCCCGCAGAATTTCATCAGGACTGTGTGTGTGTTTGGACCTAACCATCAGAGCCTTGATGGGCTCACCAATAATTCACAGCTAGACAGGTCTCACCATATAGTCCTGACTGGTCTGCAGTATTCTATATAGACCAGGCAAGCCTTCTGAATGTTCTGATTGAAGGCTCAGCCATTAGGTCTGGTGAGTTTAAGTTACAAGCAAATAGATAAAGGAGAACAATATTTTATTTTTTTTCTTGATTATTTTATAGGTGTGGCTTAGTGACAGTTATTTGTACAGATTTAGGGGTAGGAACATTGACTCCCTGTCTTCATCCATAAGAAATCTACTATCCTTCTGGTATAGAAAGGGTATCATATGGGGGATGGCAGTACCCTGTCAATATGAATTAAAAATGGAGTTTAGAAAGCCCTTCTACTGCTACTTTTAAAAACCTATTATTTACTTGTCTAGTTGTCTATCATCATCATCATCATCATCATCATCATCATCATCATCATCAAGGTCTAACTATGTTGCTCCTGCTGGGTCTAGAACTCTTGGGGACTTTTGGGTGTCCCAGCCTTTAGAGTAACTGAGATTACTGGTATGTACCACTAAGCCTTGTTCACCTTATGGGTTTTAAGTCCCTTCAGCTCAAAATAATATTTATGGTAAAGTGACTTTTTTGTTTATTTGTTTGTTTGAAACTGGATCTTACGTGTAGCTCTGGCTATTGTGGAACTTGCTATGTAGACTAACCTGGACTTGAACTCACAGAGATCCACCTGCTTCTGTCTCCTGAGTACTTGGATTAAAGATGCGTGCCACCACACCCAACTAAAGTGACATGTTTTGTCATATTCTTTCATCTTTCACAGTCAGTGTCTGCAAATGTTTTTAAAACGGTTTATATTAATTTTTAATTGTGTGTGTGTGTGTGTGGAGTACAGTAGTTAGTACCCACAGAGGCCAGAAGAGGGTGCCAGGTCCCCTGGAGCTGGAGTTACAGGTGATTTCTAAGCCACCATGTGGTTCCTGTGAACCAAACTTGATACAATATAACAACACCTCTCCACACCTTTAATAGACAAATTTTGGGGGGTGGGGTTTCGAGACAGGGTTTCTCTGCATAGCCCTGGCTGTCCTGGAACTCACTTTGTTGACCAGGCTGGCCTCGAACTCAGAAATCTGCCTGCCTCTGCCTCCCGAGTGCTGGGATTAAAGGTGTGCGCCACCACGCCCGGCTTGACAATTTTTATTTAAGGAATGTACACATGTTTTTGTTGAGGGTTTCTTAAATGGAATTTGGTAGCTTAGAGTAATTTATTAAAAATGGAAACATTTCAAAAGGGCTTTCTAAATCTTTAGCTGAAGATAATTATTTTCATGGTATTGTATTCATAGAAAAATTTTATAAGCCTTCAAAACAACAAAATATGATTTTTGGTTCTTGTTTTTCATTTTAATTCTTTTCTACTCCTCTCTTATCTATAATAGAGGCTTCACCTACAAAAAAAAATGAGTGGATTTTCTTTTCCATCAAAACATAATTATTTGGGATCTAAATTTGCAGAAAGCATCTTTTTATTACAGAGTGCTGTCACACTGCTGGGAATCTCTTCTCACCCTTTGGACGTTTGACCAGGCATTTGACCTTCCCGATGAAGGTCTATCTGGCCAGTTCCAGAATCTAATCTCCAAAGCTCATTTTGTTTAGCATATAATGTGTCTGCCCTGGCCTCAGCTGCCTTAAACATATGTTTGAGGCCATATTTCTATTTTCCACCCTCATTGAACGTGACATGCACCTTTGCGCGTGGCTAGCACTTTGGGGATTCCAGTTTTGATGAACGTGTTGCCATCAGAAAATCAAATCATTGTTCGTGACTAATGTAATTTCTTCCCCTCACTGTTTCTGGGAGTTCAGTAGACAAGAATATGTAGTCTATTTGAGAAGCATGCAATCCAAGATTCTGTGTGTTATTTACATGGAACCCTTCAATTTCTAGCTGTACGAAGTGTGCTTTCATACGTATTTATTGGATGTATACATGACACAGTCAGGGCCAGGAGGCAATGTTTGCTGTCACATCATTCTTCTGGCCCACATAGGCCTCTCATCTGTGGACGTCTATCACTGAGATCTGTGTATTTTAGAAATTGGAATGTCAACATTCTTCTTCTTGGAATAAATGAAGGAACTCAGTGGGCGTGAGTTGTGGCTGGTTGCTAAGAATATCAAATCAGGTTGCATTGCTATAGCAACAGTGTTGCTAGGACCTTAAAGCTTCCCGCAATCAGAATTCATAAGTGAGAGACACTGTTTATCTGGATGGTATTTTTAACGTGAGTCTATCTACCACAAGACTTGATAACCACTGATTAAGTATACCTCTTAGGCCTTAGTTCAATGTTATTTCATCAGACTTTCCAAGGGCTCATAAAATTGTGAGATGGTCAGCCATCAGTTATCAATTATTTAAGAGAAAGAGTATAGTTTTGTATGTATGTCACAGAACTCTTGAGGAGCCAAAACTCTTTGTGTTGATATTTATTGCCTTTATGAAAAAAATTGCTTCACTTTTTTTCCTTCTAGTTGTTAGGTTTCAAACCAATGGCTGAGGTGCCTATTTAACCTATCGAAGTGGATGCAGGCAGCCAGTGTCTCAGCATGGCCAGTGTCTGTTATAGAGTTCTGGCTCCTCTCAGCACTTCTCACCCCTCCTCCACTGATCTTCCAGCTCCCTGGCTTCACTTCCCTTCTCTCATCTTCTCTTGGTTGCCTGGTCTCTGGCTTCCCAGGCATGCCCTCTGCTCCCTCTCACTTCTCTTCCTCTCTTGCTCCCCGAACCTCCAATAATGGAGCTTCAGTCTGGAACATTCCATGCTTCCGGCTTGATGTTCTCCTTCATATCTACAACAAAATGCTCTTCTCCACCATTCCTAGGAGCAGACATGTCCTCATTTCTTTCTTTCTTTCTTTCTTTCTTTCTTTCTTTCTTTCTTTCTTTCTTTCTTTCTTTCTTTCTTTCTTTCTTTCTTTCTTTCTTTCTTTCTTTCTTTCTTTCTTCTTTCTTTTTTTTCGAGACAGGATTTCTCTGTATAGCCCTGGCTGTCCTGGAACTCACTCTGTAGACCAGGCTGGCCTTGAACTCAGAAATCCGCCTGCCTCTGCCTCCCAAGTGCTGGGATTAAAGGCGTGTGCCACCACGCCCGCCCGCCCCCTTTTTTTCAATAGTAATGTTTCATACTCACCCAGAATCCAGCCATTTAGAAAGCATTTAAAAAGAAAATCTCTTGAGAGTTAACTACTTTTAACATTTTGTAAGGTTATATATGTCTATAGTTTCTAAATAGATACACACACATCTGATCTTGGCAGTTTTAAGAAAGGCAAAGTTATTTTTCTTTCAAATGTTTTCTAGCTATCTTTTTGTCTTCGTTTGTTTTCATGTAGTCCAGGCTAGCCTCAACGTCTCTATAGCAGAGGCTAGTCTAGACTCTTGATCTTCCTGTTTCTACCTTCTAAGTCCTAAGATGATAGATTATACATGTGTGCTACCACACCCAGGCAGCAGAAACGAAATCTATGCAATTATGGAGAGAGTTACTGGAATTCGAAGCTGAGGCTTTGCATGTGGTAGGACGGTACTTTACCATAGCTATACCTCGTTTCAGAGCTGAATCTCAGATATGCTCATTCTGGCTTTGAACACTTTTCGTTTGTGTTTTTTTTTTTTTTTAAGTTTTTCAAGACAGGGTTTCTCTGTATAGTACTGGCTGTCCTGGAACTCACTCTGTAGACCAGGCTGGCCTTGAACTCAGAAATTCACCTGCCTCTACCTCCCAAGTGCTGGGATTAAAGGCCTGCGCCACCACCGCCCGGTTGAACACTTTTCCTGCTTAAGTGTATACTCAAAATACAAACAGACATTAGTCTACTGAAGTTAAAAAGCCATGTTGTTTATTAAATACCTGCTCTGTCATAGTCCCAAACCCCAAATCCCAGGATTTCATGTATCCCAGGCTGGCTTCAAACTCATTATGTCACCGTGTAGCTAAGGATAACATTGAACTTCTGAGCCTCCTGACTCCAGCTCCTGAGTGTGGGGATCACAGACCCTTAATTTAAGGACTGTGTAAATTGACATTTTGATGACACTTAAAGTCGCCATCGTCACCTTTTAATCAAAGGAAGGAGAGGCCTTGTAATGATGTCTAATTTAGTCAACCTGAAGGATTAAAATTGTTGTTCATTTTTAATAGGTTGAGCATTGAACTGGCAAATTGGTTGAATATGTAGCGTGTAGATTCTACTACCCAGCTTTAAGCTTGGGGTGGACCTTGCTACCAGCCCCACCCAGGTTCCCGTGGATCTACGGATGAAAGACACACACATTAGCTTATCTTCAATATACATTTAGCTCAGTGGCCGGGCTCTTCTAAGCCTTCCTCGGCTAGCGTGCCCTTCCTTTCACTCCCAGTTCAACACCTCTAAATCTCCCTTCAACTTTAGTTGCCTGGTTACCTTCTGCTTAGCACCCTAAATCTACCCTCAATTTAGTTGCATTTCTAATCTCCCGCCTGCTTTCCCAGACCCAGTCGAGGAAGCGGCCAAAGGCCACTCCACCCCAGATTTCCCAGAGCTGGTGGCTTTCTCCCTCTCAAGCACGGCAAATTTTCATTCCTCCTCCTTAGTCTGCCTGCGGGAACCTGGAAGTTCTACCTCTTCCGTTGCAGCCATTGGCCGCTAGCGTCGTTACTGATCGACACCGTTACTGATCGACACCGTTACTGATCGATCGAGAACCAACTGAGGAATAGAACCTTCAGCATTCAATCCCAGTCAGAGCATCCGAACTAACCCCCTACGTAATTTTCAAGGTTGTAATAAAGTTTAAGGAAGAAGACTTAATTTAGAGCCGTATGTAAATAATAAAATATAAATAATACTGTGGTCAGTTAAAATTTCACATTGTTTCCTTTCCGCCCGTGTCAAACCATAAGCACGCCTAACTTTGAGCTAGTGAAGCCCTGAATGCTGGATTTCTAGTTGTTGAATTAAATGTTACAATTGAGTACATTCATATGACCGTTCAGAGAACTAATATTCTTGGCTCCTCTTTTGGCTACCTCCAGTTTGCTATTCCTACTTTTATTTCTGAAAATGAAAAACGATGATGTTTGAAGACACTCTCCATTTAAAAAAAAAAAAAAAAAAAAAAAAAAAAAAAAAAAAACCCCCAAAAAAAAAAAAAAAAAAAAAAAAAAAAAAAAAAAAAAAAGCCCCCAAAACAGCTTGTGATTATTGTTCGGTAAGCTGCCATTTTATAAAGAGGCTTCAGAAATATAAAATCTGGAGTGCTCCATTGTCTGAATTTTCTATGAACATTGTGTTCCAGAATTTCTTTTATTCACGGGCCCAACTCAGATCATTGTGCATGCTAGAAAAGTGGTCTAGCCTGCCCTGCACATGTTTGAGGCAGGCTCTCACTATATAGCATAAGCTGGTTTGAACTTGAATCTTCCTGCCACAGCCTCCTGAGTGCTGGGATCATAGGGATGCACACATATACCCAGTCACTTCATGCTGTTTGCTCATTTATTTCCTAGATGGCTTTAGGCAATTCAGAATCAATTTAGGATCCTTGATGAACAGCGTTCAGCACACATGGCCACACAAGGAGGACTATGGGAGATTGTCTTTAGAAGTCAGTCCCTTCGCAGCCATAGACACATGTTGTTTCTCAGAATACAAAAGAAACAAGAGCTTTCAAGAGAATTTAAAAAAAAAAAATATGAAGGGTCACCTGCCCTGCCAAACCCCCAAATTCCTAGTGCAGGGCAAGTTTCCTGTTATTGGACGTAAATGGGCGGAGGCTAGGAGGTCTTAGAGAGTTCATCTGAAAGTGCTGAAGTGGGGTTTCACAGGTAGGTGTGTGTGTGTGTGTGTGTGTGTGTGTGTGTGTGTGTGTGTGTGTGTAGTGTTGCTCCTATGGAGCTATCCACGTTTTTCTTTCCTTTTCCTTTTTTTTTCTTTTTTGGAGGCAAAGTCTGTCACTGGGTCCAGGGGTTCACTGATTCACTGACTGTCCTAGGCTGACTGGCCAGCAAGCCCCAGGGATCTGTGTGTCTCTACTTTCCTAATGCTGGGATTACCAAGTCCAGCTTTTGATGTAGATGCTGGGCAACCCAGCTCACATCCTCATGATAATGCGGCAAATGCCCATGGAGCTCTCTTCTCTTCTTCCTTTCC
>NC_034593.1:115293284-115361283 GCF_900095145.1 Mus pahari | reverse complement strand
TTCCCTCCCTCCCTCCCTTCTTTCCTTCCTCCTTTCTTTCTTTCTTTCTTTCTTTCTTTCTTTCTTTCTTTCTTTCTTTCTTTCTTTCTTTCTTTCTCTTTTGTTCTTCTTTCTTTCTTTCTTTCTTTCTTTCTTTCTTTCTTTCTTTCTTTCTTTCTTTCTTTCTTTCTTTCTTTCCTTCTTAACTGTAAGTCCTAGAAATTGAACTTATGTCCTCAGGGTTGTCAGCAAGCACCTTTGACCACTGAACTGTCTGGCTTGCCCAGTGATAAAATCTCCTCTCACATATCTCAGATCTTTCTACCTCTATTGTCAAGTGCTAAAATTACAGGTATGCTCCACTACCCCCAGCGTGCAAAGATTCTTTCTGAAAAATAAGCGAATCTCAGAATAAAGCACCTAGTTTCATGGTTTTTGATGCATAAATTCTGTAAGGTGAAGCCTCTAATTTAGCCTGGCATGAAAAGAGAAGACACTGGGAAATTAGGGCTGTAATTCTTCTTTTATTATTTTTTTTCTACAGTCTATAATTGAGTTAACTGGCTCTTCTGTTACACACAGCATGTATGAATCTCTAGAACGCAAAGCTATTTGGTTTCCATCCAAATGTTGGATTTGCATCTCTCATTAGCATGCAGGTTTTCATATGATTTTTAATGCACCAATTGTCTGAAGCACACTTGAAGATGAATTGGGAAAGCGTGGCTCATGAAGGGAAGTGTTAGCTGAAGCCTTCCATTTTCATGGTGTTTGCTATTCACTGGCCACTTTGAAGCGATGGTGTGTAAGGCTGTGGGATACTCCCCGTTGTGCCGAGCATTTTCCTCTACTGTTATCTTAGTGTCAAGTGACCCATCAGACCTGATCCTCTGGTACTGAGAACACTCATTCTCTGGGTAATTGGATGTGGTGGTGGAAGGGCAAAGACCTGCCCGGATATTCTTTCTTATGTGACTGTAAGGGGATAGAAAACAAAAGGAAAGTTCCACGTTGGGTGTGAGAACAGTAGGAATTTGTCACAATTCTCAATTATATTTCCCTTGAAAATAACAAGCTGAAATGTTCAATGCATTCGATTTTTAAGGAGCCGTGGGTGCCAGTCAGATTCGACATCTCTGTGTTCAGACTGACAAGACCAGTGTGCTGTAGCCTGAGGCAAGTGGTCGGAATTAATGATATAAAACACAGGCTGCTTGACAGGAAGTCATTTCCCAGATCTAGTGGTTGTGACTAAGAAGAAATTTGAAATGAAGTCTATTTTGGAGTGAGGACCATACTTGAAAGATATTAGTTGCTAAGCATCAATCAAAACATCAGCTTACAATTAAAATACCTAGTTTTACTTGGGAGAAAGATCTTTATGGGACCCTTATGTTAAAAATCAATATCACAGGAGCTGGGCACGCTCTTTGAAGAGAAGGGTCGGTGTAAGGGGAAGATATTAAATCGCTCTTCACTATTTGACAGCCTGTCAGTTCAGACATTTTGAGTTCAGACCTGAACCTTTTCCACTTCTCTGAGACTCAGTGTGTGAGGTGATTTTCGGGGTCATAACCAGAGCCAACTCAAACCAAAGCTCTAGAAATCATGGACTGAGACACCCACATGGTTTCTCTGCCTGACATCCTGAGGGGCAGGGAGAACTTGAGAGGCAGCAGAGGGGTTTCCCCAGTCATCCCTGACAGGGTTTCAGCTAAGAGTTGCAACTGTATGTCTGTCCCTGCTTCTAAAGGGCAGACCCATGGTGGGCACCATCCTTTCAGTGTTCTCCAGTTCACTGGGTAGAAATAAATGGGCCAGGATAACTGATTTTAAAAGATGGCTGATTTCTACAACAATTTCATTTATTATTTCTACACTCCTCTGTGACCCTCCATTATAATTATAATTCTAAATTTTTCATCTAAAGTATTTTTTGACACATAGAAAGTGAAGCTGGGTCTTACATTTTTTATTTATTATTATTTTCTTTATTTACATTTCAAATGCTATCTCGAAAGTTCCCTATACCCTCCCCCGCCCCTGCTCCCCTACCCACCTACTCCCACTACTTGGCCCTGGCCTTCCCCTGTGCTGGGTCATATAAAGTTTACAAGACCAAGGGGCCTCTCTTCCCAATGATGGCCGATTAGGCCATCTTCTGCTACATATGCAGCTAGAGACTCGAGCTCAGGGGGTACTGGTTAGTTCATATTGTTGTTGCACCTACAGGGTTGCAGCCCCCTACAACACCTTGGATACTTTCTCTAGCTCCTCCATTGGGGGCCCTCCAATAGCTGACTGTGAGCATCCACTTCTGTGTTTGCCAGGCCCTGGCATAGCCTCACAAGAGGCCGGGTCTTACATTTTGAGAACCAGGTTCGAATGAAGTCGTGAGAGAGGACAACTGTGCATTCTGTTTCCCTTCAGCACTTAAGATAAGACTTCAGAGCTTTTCTCTTTAATACATTTAAGGCCTTTGCATACTCTTACATTTAAAGATCTATGTGTAGACAAGTTCTATAATTGGAGGAGTTGGCTAGCAATCTACTTCAAGCCCTTTCTTATCTTAACATATTATATGAACATAGTATTTCTCAAAAACATTAAATCAAAAGTCCTTACTAAGTCTCCATCACTATATCACAGTGTGAAATAGATACACAGAAAATACTTGAAAAATAAACCCTACATATGTAAAATGAAGTTGAGAATATACCTTTTTCCATTTAAAATTGGCCTATGTATATAAAAATCGGTGTTTCCAAAAAAATAATATTTTCAGTTAAATAGTATTATTTTTGTTTCCCACTAAATGGTATCGTTTACCTTTCATAGATAAATAAATCAGGCAACACATAAAATACCTCGTGTGTGTGTGGGGGGAGGAAATGAATAAACTTGTTTTTGATGATTGTGCAAATATAGTCAGTTCTTTTTTTTTTTTCTCCTCACATTAGTTTTTAAAATTGGCATGAAGGGATAAATTCATTCTTAGAAACGAACCAGGAGGTAAGTTATTTATGAACACAGATTAGCGGTTATTTTGAGCATAAAAAGGCCATCTGTGCATGGAAAAGTTTTAATGGTATTTAACACGATGTCAGTGCCCGATAGGATCTGACACCCTCACAAGGAGTCTTCCTTTGTTTGAGAGAGAGAGAGAGAGAGACATCAAGACATCCTTTTTTTTTTTTTTTTTTTTTTTTTTGGTTTTGTTTTGTTTTGTTTGTTTGTTTGCTTGCTTTTGTTACAGGACCTGAAGCACTCTAAAGCCCCCACCAGTCCAACAACTTGAATAGGATCCCTAGGACTGACATTGTAGAAGGAGAGAATCAACTCCTGCGAGTTGTCTTCTGATTTACAGAGGCATGGATTGCGCATGCGCACTCCCACGCTTAACTCTCGTTTATGTTTGTGATTCTATATTTCTAGCGAGTATTTGTAAGTATGCCTAAATGTGTGTGTTGATGGGTCTGCCTCTGACTAGTCGTAGACTCCTGAGGCATTCCTTACACTGGGGCCCAACAGATGCTGCCCAGCAAGGGAAAGGCGCTAGCCTTGAGGTTCAGAAATGGGCGCAGGATTTGGTGTTTGGAATGACACAGGTGGCACAGAAATAGCTTTGAATGTGTATGACTTTGAATTCCATATTAAGACACATCCTATTTTTAGCATTTTATAACGTAAAATGTTTTTATCTGAAACTGTCATATGGAGTACTTTCTTCTTCTAAACCATTTTGTACTTTTTTGTTTATATATTTTAATTAACTTGAGTCAAAGAAGATCACACATTTTTAGTAGTTCTTAACTTATTTCATCTTATTTTAATTTTTTTTAACACTGGGAGTTTAGCTGATCTCTCTCTCTCTCTCTCTCTCTCTCTCTCTCTCTCCCTCTGTGTGTGTGTGTGCGTGTGTGTGTGTGTGCATATGCTCGTGTGACTGCCTGTGCATATATAGAGGTCAGAGGACAGCTTGTGTCGTCTTTTCTCTCGTTCTATCTTTTACATGGGATGTGGGGATCCAACTCGGGTCACCAGGCATGTGCAGTTAGTGCGGAACCATCTGGTTAGCACTGAGATGAGCTTTGATGGCTAAATTCGTCTGGACTATGTTCTGTCAGAACAAGCAAGAATCTTAGTGGATTCCATTGAGGAGTGGGGAGAATGAGGAAAAGTCCACTTGCCGGGCAGGAATACAAACCCCGGATGCTGTACGGGGGAAATTAGAGATTGCTCTTCCTTTTCCCCACCGGTTTTTGCGAGGTTTTGTTGGAGGTGGAGCTAGAGCACAGGCAGACTTTCTCTGGAATGCAGTGGGGCCTCGCCCTGCCCAAGATAGAGCAGCTGTTTCTGCTGAATGCTTGGAATGCGAGGGGCTGTGATGTAAGGAGAGCAGAGGGCATTGTTTCAGCTCCCTAAGTCCGGGAGAAAAGAGTCTTTTGTACACAGGAGCAGTTCAGAGTGGCACAGCATTTCTTCCCCTGGGCAGCTTCCAATCCTTCAACTGGGTCTGCAGTGTGAGTAGTTACCCGACTTTCTGATAGCACATGGCCATTTAATCTGCTATCCCACAAACCGTTCGGAACCAGAGCCTTCCAGAGTCAAACAGGGTGAATGAAGGTCCTGTTTCCAGCATCTCTTCAGGGGAGAAGATAGACAGCCATGCCACGTGGAGAAAATTTGGGCATAGCTAGTTGCGAGTGGTTATGCCACTTAAGGACTCTGGGGTTTTAAGAGTCTTACTCTCTGCTCTGACCTTGATCAAGCTACACAGCATCTCTATAACTCAGATTTTTTTATCAATGGCATATGAACAATAGAACTGACTTCATGGCGTCATTAATACATTGTAACAAAAAGATTTATGGGGGAAACAGTGTTTGGTCTTTGGTAAGCACTGGACATGTAGTAGCTATTTTTATGTTTTGTTTTAAAACACTCTGTAAAAGGTTGGCGTGCAGAATGAGACATGCTATTAAATAGTCTTTGTTTCAAAATGTACTAGGATGGGGTTAAAGTGCAGTGCAGTGGGCTTGCCTAGTGAACACAAACCTGATCAAAGCAGGCATGGCCCATGTAATCCCAGCACTTGGGAGGTAGAGGCATGAAGGTCAGGAGTTCAAGCTCATCCTCAGCTCCATAACCACCTTGAGCCCCCCCCCCCCGCCCCAGTTACACGACACCCAATGTATCATTAATTGAGTACTGTCAGAATCCAAGTCTGACTAGTTGCTGGCCAGCTCTTACCAAACACTTGTGTGATTTTAGTTAACTTCTCTTGCTTTCATGTGGCAGATGAGGCAATGGTGGTATTGATGCCCCACTAGCTCTATGCCTGGAGCTACAGGCTGGACATTGTTCTCGGGGCTTCTTGTACCTCAGTTGCTCAAACTCTCTCACCTTAAGTGAGAGGAGCTGTTATATCTTACAGTGTAGGAATCAAGTGCTGAGAAGAATCGGACCCTGTTCATTTAAAAGGTACCCACCAAGTACCTTGTATGCTGGAGGTATAGCTTGAACCACACAGACAGAATTCCTGTCCTTATGGCTTCCTGTGATGTTAGGGAACAGGAACAAACAGAAATGATTAAAAATACATTATATAGTGCAGCGATAAGTCCTAAGAAGGACACGAAAAATAACGCAGCCAAGCACGTGGTATAATTTTCTACATAGTCACCAGGTGACAATTTTGGAAATAACTGTAAAAGACATCAGCGTCCCAGGAGAAGAACAAGGTGTTTGTGGCTTTCAGTTCAACTGTATCCTGGGGTTGTCACTTGCTTATCTCATGGGGCTCTTGAGAGAAACTAGTGAAATTGTGTCAATAAATTATTTGTCAGGGGAGGGGAAACATTGTAAGAAAGTTTAGTCTCTGGTCTGCCAAGTGTCTCTAGCTTCGGCTTTCTGATTCTTTGGTTCTTTAAAAAATGTTCTACCACAAAATACTTGAAATCATTCTCCCAAGATAACTCCCAGTGGAAAAGTTGTCTCCCTGTGCAGTTACACCCGGGATAGATTCATCATGGGATGTAGTAGCTCCCAGAACTGTGGCTGACTAGTTCTTGGGCTAACATGAAGACCAGATGTACCTTGCAAAACACCTCTTGATTCCTCAACGGAAGGCCATTCCCCGCCCCCCGAAACTTCTTGCTAATATGGGCATCAAATCTTGTAACTCTTTGGAAGTTAGTTTCCCTCTTTTCCTCTGTAACCAAATAATTGACCAGTCACTAGACCACCCATAGAATTCAGGCTGACTGGCTTCAATATACCCTGAAATGATGGCAGGTTATAGTTAACAGCTTGTCCAGCTACCCTGCTGAGACCAGCTTCCTTCATGTGACTGACCGCTTACTCTAGTGACTGAGTCTTATAGATATCGGTTCAGTTTCTATTCCCATTTCAAGACAACGTGGCTTTGAAAACAATTTCCCTGGTGGACTTATGGAAGTCAAGGACTTTTCAGGACAAAGAGACCCATGGATGAGGTCAAAGGACCAAAAGGTTTTTTTCCAGGAGAGGTGTAGGCTAGTAGATTGTGGAACCTGCAAGGATTACTAGGTCATAATTCCATTAAGTGACAACTGATAGCCAGGTGGCCATCCTTAATCTCCATACTCAGGAGGCAGAAGCAGGCACATCTCTGAGTTTGAGGCCAGTCTAGTCTACAGAATGAATTCCAGGACAGCCGGGATAGAGAAATCCCCCCCTCCATCTCTCTCTCTCTCTCTCTCTCTCTCTCTCTCTCTCTCTCTCTCTCTCTCTCTCTCTCTCTCTCTCTCTCTCTCTCTCTCTCTCTTTGTGACAAGTGTAACAAATACCACACTCTGTGCATCTTTATGCCTCATTTCTTTCTCCACCACCCCATTCCAGACAGGGTGCCATGCAGTCTAGATTAACCTTGACCTCACTGTGTTACTGAAGATGATTTTCAGCTCCTCATTCTTTCCCCTCAACTCCTGATTACTAGTATGCTAGCATTATAGATTAGTGTCGCCACGCCTGGATTAAAACATATATGAAAAGAAAAATAAACCCAACTTTGAGAAACTTATACCTATTCTGAAATACCTTCCTACTTATAATAGGGGATATTATCTGGAGTTCCTGGGATGGCTTTTGGGTGTAAAAGCATTTTCTTGGCAACTATTCTGGTGATGCAGACGTTCAGCTACTAGGAAGGCTGAGGCAGGAGGATGGAGAGTTCAAGGTTAGACTTAGCTGAGCGAGATCCTGTCTCAAAATACAAAACAGTAGAAGGAGGTTTTAGGGATATGGATGACAGTTTAGTGTTTGCCTAGCAAGTATGGGCCCCAGGGCCACCTCTCGCTACTAGACAAACCAATAGCATGTCATGGCAAAGATGTAGGGGAAATGCAGGTGGGGGGGGGTTTCTCCTCCCTTGGGGGGAGGGGGGAGAGGCACAAATGCCTTGCCAGCTTTTACTTAGACCTTATATCAGGCCCAATTTTCTTCTTCATATACACTATGTGTGGTGGTTGAAAAAAAAATGACCCCCACAGGAACGTATTTGAATTCTTGGTCATTAGGGGGTGGTGCTACTTGAGAAGGGTTAGGAGGTGTGGCCTTGTTGGAGGAGGTGTGGCCTTGTTGGAGGAAATGTGTCACTGGGCGTGGGCTTTGAGGTTTCTGAATCCCAAGCCAGTCCAGTGGCTCTCTCTCTTCTGGCTGCCTTCATATCTGGATGTAGAACTCTCAGTTACCATGTCTTCCTGCTTGCAACCATGCATGGCGCCATGAGGATAGTAGACTATAAACCTCCGAAACTATAAGCAAGCCAATTAAATGTTTTCTTTTTGTAAGGTTTGCCATGGTCGTGGTGTCTCTTCATAGCAATAGAATACTCACTAAGACACCATGCTACAATAGAAAGCTAGGCACACACACACACACACGTGAAACACTGCCATTGAGCCATACCCCCAGCTCTTTTGTGTGTGTTAGTTTTTACAGATATCAGAGAAATCAACCCAGAATCGCTTTGCTATTACAGAGATGACAATACCCTACCTCACCATCACAGACAATATCCTGTAACAATAACAAGGGACCAGGGTAACAGGTTTACTTAATCTGCATTTTATATGCTGTGGGGCTTTCAGAAATGAAGACCCAAGGGCTGGGAAAGAGCTGCTTGCTTGTGTGATTAGGTTCCAAAGGCATTGGTTAGCGCTATAAAGATGAGATGAATGGAGTCTATGACAGAGATGGGAAGCCCATAGGGCCTGGGTGTCAGACGCTCTGTGACCTCCCTTATATAGCATCTCCTTCTCTCTGTAGACTCTCCCTAGAGTAGATCTCCAGGAATCCAGAAAGGACTCCTCTAGAACCTACAGCTTGCATTAAGTAGTTCTGGCTTTTAAAGAAGAGGAAATCTAGTTTAGTCATGTGTTTTATTGGGGTAAGAGACAGGATACTGACAAGAGGCCTGGAGGACCATTCTGCATGTCTTCCAATCTCTTCTTCTGCAAAGTCATCGGTTCAAGACACCAACCATGCTCCAGGCCATCATAACTAATACAGTCTAAAGTTGTACAGGGACAAAACTTCATGAAATATATATACATATTTGTAATTCATTGAGTGAGACCTTTTATTATGTATTACTTAATTCTTTGGTGACCATTGTTGTTTCTACAAGTGTGTGTGTGTGTGTGTGTGTGTGTGTGTGTGTTTCCTTTCCCGAGAAAGGAAAATAGGATAAATTTATCAGTTTACTAGCACAGTGTTATTGGGCACGTGTTTTTTTTTTTTTAAATACAAACATGTTTATAAATTTGTAGTTTTGCCAAATTTTGCAACATAGTTTCTGCCATTTTTTGAAATGTATGTTTTACCAGATTGCAAATGAAGAGCTAAAGAATTATTTCTCCTTTGAGGCCAGCCTGGTCTACAGAGTGAGTTCCAGGACAGCCAGGGGTACACAGAGAAACCCTGTCTCGAAACACCCTGCACCCCCCAAATAATTATTTCTCTTAAAGCCTGTTGTTTGCCATTGTTAGTCTGCACATTTTTTGCTATGTATGATAGCTCCATGGTAATAGTGCTTTCCACCTGTTAGGGACTTTAGTTCCAAGGCTTCACTATGCACAGCGTGGCCACCCTCACCCAGAACATTGATTTGGTGTCTCACTGGTAGTGGGCCTGGAGACTGGGTCAGCTCCCGCAGACATCTTCAGCCTTGCCTGAAGCTAACCATGAGTGGATATAGAAATTTAGGGCCTGTTTTGTTCTTTGGAATGAACTCTAATGGAGAAATTTAAAACTCAAGATAAAGTTGCAACCTCACCAGTCCTTCTGGCTGACACTCTAATTCACTTAACCTTGAGGTATTAGAGAGTAGATTTGGTGTAATAAAAATCATGCCTATTTTGGGGAGACATCATATCACATTCTTTTGGCTGACGGATGCAGGACTGATTCCTGAGAATTTAGGGAGCACCCCATTGTGGTACTTTTCCATCTGGTAGAGGAGCATGTAGCTGCAGGACTAGAGACTATCCTAATCAATGCTATGACGCTACAGTGAGAGGAAAGGCTTCTCCTTCTGTTACTTCAACTTTAATATAAGTAATAAATGTTAGGATTGAATTTTTCAAAGTATATACCTATGTTTCTAGGAACGTCGGTCTTAAGTTACTATTCTATTACTCTGAAGAGACACTATGCGCTATGGCTAAGGCAACTTTTATAAAAGAAAGCATCTAATTAGGGGTTTACTTAAAGTTTTGGAGGGTTAGTTCATGATCACCATGGCAGGAAGAAGAAAGACGTGGCCCTGTATCAGTCACTGAGAGCTTTACATTATGATCCACAGTCAGCAGGCAAGGGTGGTGGTGGTGGGAGACAGACAGACAGACAGACAGACAGACAGACAGACAGACAGACACACACACACACACACACACACAGAGACAGAGAGACAGAGACAGACCAACGTACATTAGGCCTGGTGTGATCTTTTGGAACCTCAAAGCTCACTCACAGTGACACACAGTCCCTTCTCCAACAAGCCCACACCTCATCCTTTCCAAATAGTCAGCTGAGGACTACATATATGCAAATAGAGGTCAGTGGATGCCATTGTTAATTCAAATAATCATAATATCTAATATTAAAATATATTTAGAATATGACCAGAAAGGAAGAGAGGAACTAGCAATTTCATAAACATAAACAGAATACTAATATATCATCATGAAGAAATCAGGCCAGATCTTAAATTTCACTGCTTTTATTTAATGCTTAAACCTGAAGTCCCTGTCTCAATTTATGAGCTCCCTAAACACAATCTAATCCAGCAAGGAGCTGGCCCTGCAGAGGCAACTTGAGCTATGTTGGTTACGGTCACTGTTAGTGTCCCACACTTCAGCCTATTTTTCCAAGCCTCCTGGATGATGCTCAGGGGCCTTATGCATGTGCACAGTACTGTAGAAAAGCCTTGCCATACAGTCCCCTCTACATATGTAGAACACTCTCCTCTGCCTAGACATTCTCTACAAATACGCTGGTGGTTGACCCCTGAATACAACTTCTCAGCTGTGTGTCTGAGCGTTGCATCTGAAATAACATGGCCTCCATGTCACTCTGTCACCTCATCTTGTGGTGTGATATCACCAGCAGCCATATTGCACCTTCTCTTATTTAAGGGAGGTTCCTGTCTCTGCGTCCCTGCAAATGCCAGACACAACAATGGAAGCGCCTCTGTTCATTGCTGCAGCTCAGGCTCCTGCATCAGTTTCTGGCACTCTGGCTGCTTGTCAGAAGCAATCAGGAAAGTTCAATGGACTGTGTTCATGAGAAGGAATTTGGGACTGGAGCAGTTAAGGAAGCAGATGAAGCCCCCCCCGCCCTCCCCCATTTCCATGGAACTGAAATCTCGTTTGTTTTTTTTTTTTTTTCAATCAAGTCAGTTTGAATCTCTCATTGTACTGACGTCATGAATGTTCATTCCCTCAGAGTGACTCCACTAAACATTTTCCAGCATGGCATCCTCCTCCACTGCAGAGACAGGAGTTAGTTCTGAACAGAGTTGTTAAGTAGGTCTTCTCGATGGACAGTGGTGGCGCGTGTCTTTAATCCTAGCACTTGGGAGGCAGAGGCAGATGGATTTCAGAGCTCAAGGCCAGCCTGGTCTACAGAGTGAGTTCCAAGACAGCCAGGGCTACACAGAGAAACCCTGTCTCAAACACGAAACAAAACAAAACAAAACAAAACAAAACAAAACAAAACAAAATGCAGATTTTCTCTTACTAAAAATGATTAACACGATAGATACTCTCTCAGATAGACACAGTGAGGTACCTTGTTGAATTTGGGGATACTAGATTTCCCTCATAAAAATTGTCCAACGTGCCCCATAGAGAAGACGCTTAATAGGACATTAAAACATTTCTTTGATCTCAAAAAAAACAAACAAACAAACCCAAAAAACAAAAAACATCAAGAGGAGGAAAACCCCAAGGCTCCAGGACTTTGTTCATATAACCAAATAAGCCTGAACTGAGAGAAGACAACCTATTCTCCCATGTCTTTAAAGGATCTCATAGCTTGTTTCTTAAGAGTCCATGTTGTTTTAATGAGGACTGTCTCCCATAGACCCATGCATTTGGACCCTTGCTCCCCAGGTGGTGCTGGTGTTTCAGGAGGTTATATGGAAGTTTTGCTTGCTGGAGAATTATGCCATTAGGGGCGGGCTTTGAGAGTTCCTAGCCTTGGCCCATTTCCAGTCCACGCTCTCTGCTTAGTGTTTGTGGTTGAGGATGTGATGGATCAGCTTTCTGCTCTCAGCATCTGCTCCAGGCTTCCTCCCCACCCACGCCTCAGCACTGAGGGCTCAACCTCTGAAACTGTAAGCTGAAATACAATCTTTCTTCCATAAGTTGCCTTGGTCATGGTATTTTATCACAGCAACAGTAAAGTAATCAATACAGACTTCAATCACTTTATGCAAATTTAGATGCAGCTTTGGTGCCCAGCATTGCAAATAGCATCCGGTGGCTAGAAGACATCATAATTTGTTATTTGTTCTAGATGCTTGTTAGCCACACGATCTCGGATCTTGTGGTAATGCCGAAAAAGTCTGAGGGATGCTTTCTTTAAGTGTCATAGATATATCTTTTTCAAAAGGGTGTGTGTGTGTGTGTGTGTGTGTTTAAATGCTTTGAACTAAAAAAAAAAAAATCTATCCTAACTTTAAAATGACCTGTTTGAGGAGAATTTGAAATCTATTGCATTTGATTTAGATACCATTTCTAAAGAATACAGCAGTTGTATTTTTTACTATCATCATATACAATCCATAATTCTTTAGATAATCTTTTTGCCCTAATTCTTAAATTCATAATACTTATGCAAAGCAGTTGTTATATTGATCTTTCCTGTGCTCTTTGCCTTGATTTATCTTAGTCACAATGAGAACTAATCTTTGGCTGTTACTTTAATCGCCTTTCTTTCCCCTTCCATTTCTTTTCTTTTTCCCAGCAAGGAAACAAAGTGGCTGGCTCTGCCCACTGTCCCACGCCTCCCCTCCTGTCACAGCTGTAAGAATCCTCCTGAGAGGCAGGGCTGCACATGTGGACTTTGGGGCTCTCCCTGGCCACTGACTTGTGTCTTTTTTGTTTGTTCCTTCATTTTAGATAGAGACTCATGTAGCCCAGGTTAGCCTAACACTTGCTATGTAGCTGATAATGACCTTGAATTTCTGATCCACCAGTCTCACCTCCAGACAGAGGGGACTGCAGTGATAAAGCACTGCTCCACCTCCTCGAGTGCCCTTACCTACCATTTCCCTCCTACGCCAGCCACACACCTTTCTCTTTCCTGATAAACTCACCTCCATTGTATTTTTCATTTTTATCCAAGCAACTGTGTTTATTCTTCGTGCGGTATGCACGTAACATTCTTCTATTCAAAACCTTGCTGGAAATTAATCCCTGTGATGCTTTCTAAGGCTTCTCTTCAATCACGTCTTCAGTCTTGCAAAGTGAATGGCCTCTGCAGCCGTGGCTAGCTTTGTGCATTGCGGTTCTTGGCTTCTGGTGAATAGTTGTGAGTACCTTTGGTTTTCTCCGTGAAACTTGTAATTATAAATTGCTATGGAGATCCAAGGGCTGGAGGGAAGGGGTCCTCCTCTCATATCAGGCACTGTTTGGTAGAAGAGCAGCATTTAGCCAGACATGGTGGCTTATCTGTAATTGCAGTAGCTGGGAGAAAGAGGCAGGGGAATTGTGAGTTGGAGGCCAGCCTGGATACATAATGAATTCTAGGCCAATCTGAAGTACATAGAAAGACTCCCTCCAAGCCCAAAATATACACACATCCAGAACAAAAGAAAAGGAAGGGAAGAAAGAGCTCAGCTTTAGCAGTATGTGGAGTTGTAGAAGTATGGATGTTATAACTACTGTGGGGGCTCAGAAGGCCCTCTTGATAGCTCGGTGGCTTTAAGGAGGATATCATATAACAAATACAGATGAATGCGCCTTGGAATGTGCTAATTTCCTAGAATGTAAACTTTAAAACAGAAATGGTTGGCTCAAGTAAATGAGCGAAGCTCCCTTGGAATTAGAAGAATCACTTGTGTTCTTTGTTATTTTGGACTGGTATATTTGATAGAGTGCCTCTGCTCGTTAACTCCGTTGTAAGAAAACAAAAACAGAACTAAAAACAAACCCAGCAGCTTGAATGCCGGGACAAATGGCCATTGGCATCAGGGTCCTGGTATGGAGGCAAATACCCCATCCAAAGAGGCTACTGAACCTCTGTAGCACACTGTAGCACCTATCACCGGGACTAAATCTTTACAAGTAAGTAATACAATATTTGCAATAAAATCTCATTTTTAATGTAAATTCTAACAGAGCCAAAACAAGTGTGAGAGCCAAACTACATGCAATGAAGTCACACAATCAAGCTGCATCCAACGCAAGGAACCCCATGGTGTACATCCCGATGATCAGGTCAGTTAAAGACCCTTCACTCACTGGGGAGCTATGGTTTGACGTTCTCTGATAGCAGGAGCCATGTGTAAATTCCCCTCCTTTGTTACTGTAGATTATCAACTGATAATTAGACGTCTCTAATCACATCAGAACTTTGATTGGATTGACTTACTGCAGGAAATGTTCAGCTACAATAGGGGTTTTCAGTGGATAGAGAGAATATGAGGACAGCTATTTTTAAGAGAGGCTGAAGTGCTAAGCTGCGGAAGAGTCGGTCAGGCTAGTAACAACTTAGCTGCATGCCACAGGAAATAGCCACGGAGGACGGGCTTCTGTCTGGAAATGTGGGGTGATGAAGAACCAGGGAGAAGGCGCTCCTCCTAAACTGGGCTGTGCTGAATGGCTTTCTGAAGGGAAGAGGTTAGCTTAGAGAAGATATGGTTTGACTGAGCTGAGTGCTGGTAATTGGAAACCTTGGACAGGGTGGCTCTTTGCCATGGTTGGAATACAGCCAGACTGGAGAAGATGAGTTAGAGGTGAGAAAGTGGAAATCTCAGAGCGAGGCTACTTTCCCAAGGCCTTGCACAGGAAGCAGAGAGAGCAAGGGTGAGCTGGGAGGAAGCCGATCTGTTTTTGGGGAGGGAAAGGGATGGCGGGCTGGATATGGGGAACATCTGGACTTGCTTGAAGTTGGGTGCCGATGTGACTTCCTTGGGGTCATTGCTTCCTCGGAAAGTAAGTGGATCCTTTGCTTTTGCCTTGAGTAGCTGGTGACCTATGTGAAGCTTTCTGTGCTTGGAATAGCTGAAGCACAGCATTTCTTGGGAGCTTCTTTGTGGGTTAATTAATAAACTTATGAGTTCTTATCTGCAGATGTTTGGAGTTCAGGGCTATCACTAACTCAGCAGTTACAGGAAACTATGATGCCTGTATTTGAAAGTCACTCTTGTTTGTAACGGTGTCTTCAGGGCCGTGGAACTCCCTTAAAGGTGGCTTACACCCGAATGATACTGCGCGGTCAGTCTCTGCCCACAGAATAGGCTGTGGTTTTTGCTGATTGTTCGGAACTTGATCTCTAATGGTTTGTATGCCCTTCTGCCTAATTCGCCAGTGCTTGTTCCCTTCTTAGGGCTACCATTACCACTGCAAAACAGCAGGCTCCTGCCTCTGGGACTACAAAATTATATCAGGTTTCCCAGAGCTAAAGAAGGGCTCATTTCCCCAGGGTCTGACAGCTGTTTTCTTTCATCTCTATAGAATGGTAAGAAACATCCTTCTTTAGAGAACTTAGAAATTCCTCTAAGTCTGCAGTCACTGGAAAATTACATTGAATACCTGTTGAAATATGTATAGAAAATGAATAGAAGTTTTTTTGTCGAAATAACCTTAAAAAAAGACATAGAAACATGTATCTCATAGTGGAATTAGATTAGAGGACCCACTTGGAAATAGAGACATGGATGAAATATTTGATATCTTTGTTGCCATATAACAATCATATTATCATGTGTGGCATCCACATTTGATTGAAGTTAAACATAACAAAACCTCGAAGCTGTATGATGTGTGTTCCCTGACTTGTCCATTTGCTTATGTCAGTTGTTCTTCTGCACTATCAGTGTTATTAAAATAAGTGACTGATGGCCATCTATTCAACATACATTTATTTAGCTCTTTCTATGGATATTCTTCCTCCCTGTTAATGTCCAGTAGTTTGCTTAAACCTAGCAGGACACAAGGCAACCCAGCAATTGCAATAGAATGAGATGAAGGTCATGCTAGAGGAATACAAAATACTCTGCTAGTAGAAAAATGACTATCATAATAGAAGGGCATAACAAGTTCAGCAAATAGGCAGAACATTTGTTAGCTGGAATTTATCCAGCAGGCAAATGTATCATATTCAGTAATATGGTGATAGACACTGGGAGTTATAAAATAGAGAGGGATTATAACATGATATTTACTACTAAGGAACAAGAAGTTGACAAATTAATGATATATATTATTTATTATATTAATTGTGTATTAATTGAATATATTAGTTATGGATATTATACTTATTACATATATGTATTTAACCAATGAAATAGGCATGCTTCAAGAATGCAGCAAAGCAAAGGAAGAATGAATGACTGCTTGTGCTGGAGGTTCGGAGGAGGGTTGGAGATATATTTTGCAAAGCTAAGACTGGTTCTGCATCCTTGTGACCCCAGCTCTTGGGAGGAAGAAACGGGAGGATACTGAGTTCAAAGTCAACCTGGGCTACAAAATGAATTCTAAGCGAACTTGGGCTACCTGGAGAGACCTTATCTCAAACAAAGCAGAACAGGCCAGAACTGAACTGATTTGAACAAAACTGCAAATGAGTACAGACCAATCTTGTTCAGTTTTTTAGTGGATCTATGGTATTTAAAAGGCCACAGTGTTGAGCTGATCTGAAGTCTACTGAACTCTGATTGATTGGGGCAGCTTTCTAAGCCACAGACAAAGTCTGGCCACACCCCTCTCCTATACCATTGTCTCTGAACCTCGGTAGTATAGAATGACTTGCATAGCTGGACAACCAAAACAGACAGACAGACAGACAAACAGACAGACCGACTGGATTGCCCCCCCCCCCATGCCCCAAATTGTCTAAAATGTCCTGATAGGCTAAGAAGTATAGAGTTATCTTTTTACTTGTTCTCAAATTACAAGTGAGAAATAGTAGCACATTTATGTCTTCCTACTTGACTCATACACTTTCCATGTGTTCTTCTCATTAGTCTATTTGGAGTCAAAACGTATATTCTGACTTACTTTCTGGAATATCTGCTACTAGGGCACAGCTTTTCATGCAAAAAGTTAATGCTTCATATTTACTATCTAAGATAAAATACAAATAAAGAAGCATACAGTACCACATGATTTATAAATATCATCAAAAGACAATAGGTAATATTGAAAATAGACTATGTACTTCAGATTAAAATAAAGTCAAAAGGGGGCACACCTTTTGTACAACAGTAACAGGAAATCACATAATGAAAGGGATACTCAGCCATCTAGTCGTCCATTTGGCTTACTGCTATTTCCCAATGGTCACCTCCAACGTGACTGAGTGGCTGAGAGAAGAGTCAATTGAAGCATGAATGGGTGAGATAGTCCCTGTCCCTCCTTGTGGTAAGATAGTCCCTGTCCCTCCTTGTGGTGAGATAGTCCCTGTCCCTCCTTGTGGTGAGATAGTCCCTGTCCCTCCTTGTGGGACACTGAACAGTGTGCTGGTTCAATAGCATTCTGGTAAAAGCCAATCTAGTGTATGTCCATCAGATTTTTACTTGACATTCCAATTAGGCAAGCCTCCAAAAACTAGAAATAAAGTTAGCTTCACAAATAGGGAATGGTAAGTCTATATAAGGAAGCAAATGCAAGACCAGACTTGATATAATAAATAGAGGGAAAGGACAAGACAAAAAATCTATTATAAGCAAAATATGAGTCAATCATTCACTGCCAGTGTTTAAGAAGTGTCTATACCGTGTAAGTGTGGCTTGTGTTGTTTATGTTTGTATGTCAGTGGCCTCTATACTTTAAGAACCATAAAGAAAAGCCCGAGAGCCTTCAGTGGTAATCCAAATGACAGTGAAGTATAGATTAGAGGCTGAGGTGATGTTCAGTGGATAAAGCACTTGGTATGTAAGTGTGAGGACTAGAGTCTGGATCCCTCGAATTCACATAAAAGCTTGGTGAGCTTAGTGGCCACCTATAAACCCAGAGTGCAGGAGGGAAGCACAGGGCAAGCTGCTTAGCTCCACTAGTCAAGACAGGCTCCTGGCTCAGCAAGAGGCCTGCCTCAGTGAATAAAGTGGAAGGCATATGGGGAATAGCCAACATCAATCTATGGCTTCCATGTGCCTGTGCATGTATGCTTACACAGGAGAACACACACACACACACACACACACACACATCTGTGAACATGTGCATATATATTCTAAAAAAAAAGAAAAAAAGAAAGCATTCAGGTTTGAAAATTTAGGGTAGATCAAGGGGAAAAATATAAGTTGAAAGGTAGCCAGTATACAAATTTTTAAGCACAAAAAGAGATTTCATAATGAGATGAATCTTAGTCTTTGCTATATAGAGACAGAGGGAAAGTGGTTTTGTGAAAACAGACATTTTTAGTGGACTTTAAGGGTAATAAATATTAGAAAAGCCAAAGACAATAGTAGAAAACTTGACTGAAATACCCTTATTTTCTCCTTATGATTCAAGAGATCCATTTGCTTGAAAAATACTTAGCTGATGGCTCAGGTTGTCTGCCAGCTCTGTGACTATAATTCAAAATCTGGCCAAAAAGGCTTTGAAATTTCATTTTCAGTAATTGCAAAGAAGAACTATATGACATTATTATTTATGAGACTTCTGTAAGGGATGCAGTAGAAAGAATTACTTTTATTATCGGTTTATTAATTAGCTCAGAGTCTCTCTGTAGTTAGTTCCTCTCTTTTCGTGATATTCATCATTCCTCTTGCCTGGGGTTTATTTAGTTAGGGGAAAGAGATGCTTTGGGGACTGTTGCTGGGCAGTGGGCAGAATGGCTGACCTTGTGCTTATTGGCTAGCTGTGACAATTTGACTTTAAAGTTTATCCAAAGGGATTGCAGCTGCGTCTAATGAGGTTTACTTGGTCACTGAAATGTAATTAAAAAAAAAAAAAAGATATTATTTCACCTTCCGTTCTCCTGCACTATTTCCATTTTATTTTTATCCTAGTTACATTTGATGACCGTGCTATGCCTGATACAACCTTAAGGAGACGGGGGTTGGCTCTTCTTTTGTTATCAGTATGGGACAGCTGTAACTGCAGCTTTGAGCAGGAGGCAGCTAAGGGAAGCCTCTCATTACAGAAGAGCAGGGAATTCCCACTGGAACAGCCCTCTGCCCTCACTCAATAAATGTGAGACACAGGATGCACAAGCCGCGTGCTGTAACATCAAACACAGGACTCCGCGGGTCCTGCCATCGAATTCAGGGCTCTGCGAACAGCGTATCTTTTTGTGCTTCTTTCTTTCCTCCCCTTTCTTCTCTAAGACAAAATATATGTATTTTTCCAAGCTAAGCCAAGTGTGTTTTGAGGGAGTGACAATGACATGGAATGAGTATGTGCTCAAGTTGTAGCTTAACACTTTTACGAACTCAGTAACATACCTTGCCACTAAGACCTCCTCAAACCAGAACATCCCCAAATCCTCAGCAGGAATGCTAATGCCACCTGCAGCAGATGAAAGCATTAGTAGGACCCCACTGAATAGTTCTGCTTAGTGAACTTTAGCTACACACACTGTATGACATGTACAATGTGAATCGTGTTTACTTCTTAGAGGGAGGAAAACCTGAAGCTCTTCTTTTTAGGTGTTTTGAATAGTCTCTACGTATAGAAAACGTCTTGCCAGATAGGTTTGGACTAGGCACAGGGACAAAGTATACGAAAAGTCAAGGGTATGGGTTGGACACAAGGAATTCGAGACAGTGGGTCCAGGAGTGGGAGATGCGGTTGCAGGCCACTCTGTTGCTTGCTCACTGAGGCCTTGGTTAGTTGCAGAGTGAGAAGCCACAGATGACTTCCTACAGAGGGCTGTGGTGAGAGTTGAGGTCAATGAGCTAGATAAAGACGTCTGCGAATGTCAAGTGTACAACTCAGTAGAGTGCCATTTTGTCTCCTCATTGGGAAATTGAATCCTGGTTTTCCCAGGGCATTTAAAATGGATTCCAGAGTAATGAAATATCAATTCTCTTTGTCTCTTGAGTACTTTTCTGTAGTCTTCATTCTCACGTTTGCTCCTTAAGTGTTAGTCTGAAGGAATTCTGTGCCCACAGTGTAGACTCTTACATTCCCCACGTATGGTATTATGCTCTGAAAATACTCTGTACCGTATTTGTATAGGTCCCGATTTCTCAGTTAGGTCGTAATATGTCTATAGCAAATATTGCTCCGAAACAGCTCATTCTATTTTGCAAGGTCAGTGTTACCAATGGAAGATTTAAAATTCTTTTAGGAAGAAGGAAGGTAGTCTTTTTCAGTTAAATGGTTCTTATTTGTTTATATCACCCAAGCAATTCACTGGCTGTGTTCTTTAGCTGGTGTGGACTCAAACCCATACAGAAAATACCTGTTAGCATCCTTCATTTGAAACATTCTTACAGTTCTATCAGAGGAATTGAAGTTTGGAGGTAGTGAATTTTGAAGAGGCTTCCAGTTGACATTTGATGCCCCATTAAACAGTTTCTGGTCACTTGGAAAGCACTGGCCCGTTCCCAGGATCATAGTACATCTCAGTGGACAGGAACTCAGACTGCATGCAGAGGATCTCAGTTCAGTTTTCAGCATCCATGTCTGCCGGTTCTCAACCCTTTGTAATTCCAGCTCTAGGGATCTGAGGCCTCTGGTCCCCATGGGCAGCCTTGCATGTCTCCCCGACATACACAAAATGTAAGAGAAATCCTTAGGAAAACAGATCACTAATGTGTTAGTGATAAACAGGGACTCAAGGCATGTCCCAAAGCCTCTAGTAAAACAGGATTTCATCTAGTCTTGAATTATGTGAGGAAACGTGTGCTCTGTACGGCTGTGCATATGCTTGGGCCAGAACCCTGCAAACTACAGGTAGAGTTTCAACTCTTGTCTTAGAAAGAAGACACTGAAATTAGGCAAAGCGACTTGGCCGCGGTCACTGATTCAGTTAGTGGTGCCTCTAGGAAAGGCATCATTGTGTGCTTAGTAATACTTCCTGTAGAGCAAACCCTGAGCTTGGGGTCTCTAGTGACACAGCAAGGAAAAAGAGCTCTCCAGGGTATTTGATTCCAGACATCTAGAACTTCCAACAAAGCTTCTCCTTTACCACTGGATGCTAACCGTGCTATTATCACGTGCCTCATCATTATCTTGAAGGGAGCTTTCTCTCTCCCGTAATAATGGCTGGCAATCTCAGAAAGAAGTTTTTGTGTCCAGTTTCACATCCGGTAAGATAGAAGTTATCCCCACTAGGACCCTTACTGAACATTATCAAGAAGCCCACCAAATGATGCCACAGGGAATGTTAAAAAGCAAATCGATGGCTGTTTTGTGGTTGGAGGGTGGTTTCTCAGACTTAAAGAGTCTCTCACTACTCATTTGTTACTAGCTGGCTGTTGACAGCATCCTGTTGTCACTGGCCCGATTCTCTCTTCTATATTGCCTTGCCACTGCTCCAGGGATGCTCTGTGGGGGTGGGGTCTGACTGACAAGAGGATCATCACAGTCCTGATCAGGGGTCCCTGGCTTTCTGGATGTACCTGCAGTGTCTGCCAGAGCTGTGGTTCCAGTGAGTGGATCCGGTACTGTCCACTTATCTTTATGTCCTGTTCATTTCATTTTCATGTGACTGTGGCTATGTTTCATTAGCTAACAGAATGGAATGAGTTATTTGTGGTGAATACTTTTTTTTTTTTAATTAGAGGAAAACCCTGCTCCAACTCACAGAAGGCTTGGCTTATGCGCCAGAATAGGAAGGACCCCGAAGGTGGGGTGAATTTGAGGATTAAGATTAAGATTATGGGGAGAGACAAGGAAATTTAGGCAAAGCTTCTTGCATCTTAAATGTCCCTTAGACTAGCCAAGAAGAATAATCTGCTGTTTGCCCCTCTTAGAGTTAGTAGCCAGATGGACGTTACCAATTAAATAACTAATAGCCAAATACGTTTGATTTGTCTGCAATCTACTCAGCTGGTCAGGAAACACACATTGCATGCCATTTGGCCCAAGTTGTCAGTAAAAAAATATTAATGAGAAAAGCCTGGCCAATGAAGAGGACCCTCCCTAGGGGTGGTTTTAACTTTCCCAGGTTAAAGTGAAATAGGAATGGAAATTTTCAAAGAGAAGAGCATATCTCTTTCTGTAAGTCCTTGAAGGTGAGTATTGCATCCTAATTATCTTTATATCTCTAGAGTGGAGAACAGAACCTGGCTCTCAGCATTGCACAGAGGTGTTTGCTGAAAGGCCACCTAAACTGGTGAGCACATCGAGAAAATGAGAATACTACTTGATTCATTTTGCCCTAAGACATCCATCTTTTCGTTAGCCCAGTTCTGGCTTAAGATGGCATATTGGAGAAGTTGTTTGGGTATCTCTCCTGGATTATGAAGTTCACTTTCTTACATGAATATTAAAAATGTTAACACCATACCTGAGAATCATGTGGAGAGGTGCAAAGGTTTTCTGAGGGTTATCCAAGAACTAATATCAAATATCTAGCAGACTAAATGTTTCAAGCTTTCAAAACTCAACCTAAGTTCTAAGTTAGGCTGACATTTACTTTTAAAAAACAGACTTTTTTTTTCTATCTTTGTAGATGCTATAAGTTAGTGAAAGGGGAAAAGAAAAGAAAAGAAAACAAACAAACAAACAAACAAAAACAACCAACAAACTAAAATATCCAAAAAGCAAAAAACACCCTCCAAAACAAAAAAACAAAAACAGAAAACATAAACCAACAGCAGTAGTTTTAACTCAAAATAAAAAAGATAGTTATTAGAGTTAGTGTGTAACTATGGCTATAATACTTGTATAGCATACAGGAATTCTTGAGTTTGACCTTATTATTGAAGAAAACAAAACTACTTACTAAAGGTGCAGATTTTCTTGGATGTTTTTCCAGAGATTGGGTTGTCCTAGATTTATCTACAAGGGAAAAAAAGGCAGAAATAAATTAGGTAAGTACTAGCTTGTGCGATCAATGCAGCCAAAAAGTGGAGTACTGGCTTAGAAAAGGAGTTTGCTATAGGTTGTCATTGTTAGAAAATTCCACTTGAGGGGTAGTGGGCCAAAGCACTTGTCATAAATGCTTGATGACCTAAGTTGGATTCCTTGGACCCACCATAGAAGGAGACAACCGACTCTCAAAAGTTGTCCTTTGACCTTCCCATACACTCCGTGGCATGCATTGTGCCCCGTAATAATAAATACATTTAAACATTAGGGAAAAAACTTCACTTGACACTTTAAAAGAATCAAGTCAGTTTTAAGACCCAAGAGTTATAGATTGTAGGGGGAATAAAGACAAGAAGAAGAGATCGTTTTTAATCTTGGGAGTTTTCACTGGTCTATCGAATTAGGGTGTGATGCTTCTCTTAGAAGCTCTGGGGTCCCTTTTCTCTCATCAGAAATGTAATCATACTATGTATTGTGATTTAATATGTCTCTCCATTTTCCCATATAGATGGCTTAGAGAAAAAGACTTGGAGGCATAGATTCTTTTTAGCACTTACTACAGAGATTTGAAATTTATTCTGAGAATGCTAGGGATTGAAAAGGTGGCTCCCGTGGAATAAATGCACAGCTGTCTGGAGTTTGGATGGGAGCACAGAACGAGGAAGCATAGCTTGTTGGGTCTAGTAGTTCATATCTGGGAGGAAAGGGATGGACCAGTGGAGAGTGGAAGGAGAATCCACTGGGTGTGTTTCTAAAGCAGAAAAGCAAGGAAACACAAAATGCTGAGTTTCCTGGATGTGAGACGTGGAACGAGGAAAGGGAAGCATGATCAATTCAAGCCTCGCTGGCTATCCCTGCCCAGATTGGTTGGTTAAGCGCGCAGCATCTGTGCAAATGACAAAATTGTTTCCTAGATCTCCATTACTGTCGGCATCACCATGCTGCTTCATTTTTAGCCTTGTTTGGTGACCTTGATAAAAATGAAATTCTTCCATTTCCTGTGTCTTCCAGCACCTGTTTTCCAGTCCCCCCACCCCCAAAAAAGGTAAGGAAATTAAAAGCAAAGGTGACCCCTGTTAGGTTCTGTCTGAGAGTAGAGCCCTGGTCTTTTAACTGGATTGATCTTTCTGTGAGTCATCTTTTCTCCTACTTTTCAATATAAGCCTATTGATTTAGGGACTTTTAACAGGAAAAAAAAAGTAGAAAATGATGAGCTTGTCAGCAGCATCCAGTGCTTCCTGTTTATCTGTTGCTGGACCTGAGCTGGCTCAGGGTCTTTGGAAAATGGGCCATTATTTTCCCCTCACTATATATAAAACTTTATTTATTTGCTTTCTTATGTGAATGCGTGTGTGCATACCTGCTTGTCTGTTCGTGTTCCACATGTGTGCAGATGTGCGTGGGTGCCAAAGAGGGTATAGATCCCGTGGCTCAGGAATTAAAGGTCGGTATGAGCTGATTGATATGGGTGCTGAGATCAAAACCAGGGTCCTCTGCAGAAACAGTAAGTGCTCTTACCCACTCAGCCATTTCTTAAGCCCAACTTTTTTTTTTCTTTTATTTTTCTATTTATTAGGGTTGTATGGCACAGAGTGTGTAAAGGGAAGATGTATTTTCTTCTTAGACATAGACAAGCACAAAGGACAGTTTAGCATCATATTGCAGAAATACAGAACAGTGTGCAGCCTTTGAAATACCCCTGCAAGGAGAGAATTTTCTGCGTTGGGTTAACTTTCCTGGGGGGAAATAAGAACAAATGTTTATTCATTCCACATATGGTTCTGACAAAAGACCAAAGAAACAGCCTCAGCAGGTATTGTTTGCTGAGCTAGTGAGTTTATTGGGGTTACCTGTAGGCACATGTGGAAAGAGGTTAAACGTTTGAATATGCATGACTCCTAGGTAGCTGTATCATGGAATGGCCCACACCAGCATGGGTGATGGCTCTGGGAAGTGGTCTGAGAATTCCCTGTTCAAATTGCAGGCACCTCCACCAATGACCTCAACAGTCATTTGCTATTTATATACCTGATTCTCAAAAGTCTCATGAACTTCCCAAGTCTTGTTTCCCAAGTGTTTCTCCTGCTCCCCAGGAGGAAATTTGTCAATCCAAAGGAAGCATCCTCTATGATGACCTTCAATCAATATGTTCTTCTGTACTGTGACCTTCCCACCACATCACCCAAGGGGGGACCCTGTTTCTTCAACCCTTGACCCAGAGTTCACCATTTTACTGCTTTGGCCAATAAAGTAGAGCAGAGCCAGGGCGGTGGTGGCGCACACCTTTAATCCCAGCACTCAGGAGGCAGAGGCAGGCGGATTTCTGAGTTCGAGGCCAGCCTGGTCTGCAAAGTGAGTTCCAGGACATCCAGGGCTACACAGAGAAACCCTGTCTCGAAAAACCCAAAACCAAAACAAACAAACAAAACAGAGCAGAGCTTTTTATGACCTTGTAGTTTCTGTTGTCTACCTCTTGGAAGCCCGCTGTCATGGAAGCATGGAATTACCTTGGAATCACTAAACAAAGAGAAGCGCAGGCCATGAGAAGGAGGACTGAGGAGTGAACTGATGTTCAGGAAAGAATAATGAGGAGCCAGTGATTTAATAATAGACAGCCACTGTAGAGGCAGGCCCAACACACACATGAACCACAATGATCAAGACAGTACACCCCAGCCTGAATCCCTGACCCACAAACTTGGGAGTGAAATGAGTGTTGCTTGATTCGGCCAGAAAGTTTATGACACAGTTTGTAATAGTAGTGGATAAATGGATTAGTGTCAGTCTTGACTGATGGGAGGTAGAAATTACATAGTAAACTAACTTTTCATTTTAATCAAATCTTAAACAGGAATGAGAGTAGTGGCCCATCATTACTGTGGTAGCTTGAATGAAAATGCCCCCCATAGGCTCACAGGGAGTGGCGTTATTTGAAAAGATTAGGGGATGTGGCCTTATTGGAGGAGTGTGTCTCTCAGGTGGACTTTGAGGCTCAAGTGTCTCTTTCTCTTCCTGCTGCCTGTGGATCCAGATGTAGAACTCTCAGCTCCTTCTCCAGCACCATGTCTGTCTGTGTACTGCCATGCTTCCCACCATGGTGATACATTTATCACCATGATGGACTAAATTTCTGAAATGCTTTCTTTTATTAGAGTTGTGGTGGTCATGGTGTCTCTTCACAGCAAAAAAAGACTCTTAACTAAGACCATTAGTTATGCATTCAGAGGGTAAAACTGCAAACTGATCTTCTTTACTACCCAATGTTTTTTTTTTTTTTTTTATTTGAACTATTTGTTTAAAGACTGAGGCTGTGTGTTTATCATGAGTTCCCTACTATTCTCCATGGGAAAGGGTAATAATGTAAAAACACTACTTACTTCCACATATCCCTTTGACTTCTTCTGCTCTGATCACCATACTTCAGAAATCCCTTACCTAATCTTTCAGTGTTTTGCAGATTTGGAGGGAACATTGTCTTATTAGCTCCCTGTTTCTTTTGCTTTCTTCTTTTTAATTTTTATTTTGCATTTATTTGTTTGATTGATTGATTTATTTATTTGAAAAGAAGTCTTGTAGTCCAGGCTAGCCTAGAGCTCACCGTGTAAACGAGCATGGCCTTGAATGTCTGATACTTTCTTTCTCAGCCTCTGGAGTGCTGGGATTACAGGCAGGTACCACCACGCATAATCAGGATCAAAACCAGGTCTTTGTGCATGCAACATAAGTACTTGTCCAACTGAGCTACACCCCAGCCTTCTACTCTGTGTTTCTAATGTCCACAGTATAGCTTCTTGACCTTTTGCTTAAGGTCAAGTGTAATTCCTAAAACATTTCTACCCAGGGCTTAGTGACTTACAATTTTTTTCTTCTCAATCTGAACACATCTGAGCAATTTTAGGGCCTCAGCTTGCTGCATTTGAAAAATTCAAAAGCCCACTTTAACACCTACTAGAAGACATGGACACTAGAGTCAGATGAGAGAACTAATGATGTGCAACCTTGAGTAAATAACCTAACCTAGTGGATTCCATTTTACTGCATGATGAACAGGGAGTAGGTATTGGGCTTGATGGTCTGCACTGGTTTTTTGTTTGTTTGTTTTGATGTCAGGCTTGCTTTGTTCTCATGCATCTTTTAAAATATGATTTGTGCTTATATAGAAATTAAATGTGGAGGTTATAAGTTGTGTGTATGCTAGGTTTTAATTAACGGATACCGTGCCTCTCTTTATAGATTAGAGGGAAAAGATTTTCATCATATAGCAAAACTCACTTAAGATTACACATATTTACAGGGATAGCTAAGTCACCCTGGAATAATGTCTGTCAAGGACACAACCTGCTTCAGAGTCCCACTCCTTTGCACCTACAGGGAAACCCAATTAGAGCATCTATTTTCAAGAACTCATGTCACCAGAGACTGAAGTTACACTGGAGCAGGCAGGTAACAGCACGCCCTAAAAAACTGACCTAGCCGGGAAAGTGCACACGGAGACTCACCCACATTCTGCTATTCTGTGAACGTCTACCTCTGATCTAAAGCAGTCTGGCTAATATTTACATAAAGGGAGACTCAACTGGTTTCAGTAATCATGGCCTAGGGGGTGAGGTGGAACGCTCAGATTATATGGCATGGGCTCCAACGGTTTTCTTTTTAGGTCTAAAAGGTCAAATGTGAAGCCGAATACCTGCTTGGTACATCTTCTGTCTGACAGGAGTAACATGAAAACAAGCCCCTAACTGACTGTTACTGATACTGCTTTAAATCCATGTTGCTGGGTTTGGTGATTGACGCCTGTCATGCCAATACGACGGAATATACAGCGGCAGGGAGATCAAAAGTTTGAGGTTCACTGGTTTTGCTATCTAGGGAGTAGTAAATGTGTCAGAGTCTTGTTCTCGCCTTTCTTAAATGAAACGATTTCAGGGATGTCCCTTTGAAGGCCTCTCTTGTTCTCCAGGCAGATGGCCGCCCTTTCTTGCTTTTCACTTCCTTTTGAATGGCAACGGTGACTGTACCGCCTTTAATGGTGACAGACTAATGAATACCTCTGTCCGCTCCATCATTGATTTTTAGCGAATGTCTGTCTAGAAAGACAACAGCGGCGGCAGCCGCAGCAGCAGCAGCAGCAGCAGCAGCAGCAGCCGCAATCTACTCAGTAACCCAGTTTCTGACCTCGCTCCCATCAGGATAGGGTATGCCTCACAAGTGTATCAGAAGCAAAGGTTTATGTCCTTTCAATTATCTAAGAGGAGTTGGTCACTCACTGTACTCGTTTAAGTAAGAATAAAGGGTTTCTTGATTTAAATAATCATAGATGAAGTTTATCCATATGAAGAGCCCCATGGTCAGGCTACTCCCACAGTAGTGTGAGTCTCTAACTTGGTTTTTTTTCTACTGCTCACTGGTTTGGGTATCTAAGGAGTAACCAATGTTTCAGAGTCCTGTTCTCTCCTTTCTGAAATGAAATGGATTTCAAAGATGCCCCCTTTAAAGGCCTCTCTTGTTCTCCAGGCAGATGGCCTCTCTCTCAATTCTTGCCTCCTCTTGAATAGTATGGGTGACTGTAGCACCTTTAATGGTGACAGACTAATGAAGGCATCTGTCCATTCCATCACTGTCGTCTCTCCCAGGATGCTGTTATAGACTCAGACAGAGCTCTTCACACCCTTCAGTTCAGCTCACATTCAGTAGCTACCTCTAATGAATACTTGTTTGAAAGTGGTTCCCACATTACAAGTCATTTCTTCCCTGGACCGTCAAATTGATGCATGCGGCTTTTCTGGCTAATACTTACTTTTCTTGTCACTGTGAGCAAATGTCTGCTAAGAACTAACGTAAGGGAGGAAATGACCTATTATGGTTCCAGGTTCAAGAGGACAAAGGGCGTGGTGGTAAGGGTGGCATAGTGGCAGAAATGGCCCTAGGCTGACATTGCAACTTCCTCATATCTGGGGATCAGAAATCAGAGAGTAATTCTGACCGAGGTGTAGCCTTTAAGACCCACCTTCTCTTCTGAGTCTCTACATCCTGAATATTCCAGAATATTCCAATCTCCATAAGCTAGCAGGGCTGTGTTGCCCCATGGGTCACTAGGTGTAAACCTTAAGGTATCATGCATGAGCATGGTGTTAGTTTGGGCTGCTATGAAAAAATGTCATAGACAGGGTAGTCTACGTAATTTATTCCTCATAGTCCTGGAAGATGGGCACCAGCAGCTCCGTAGTCCCCATGTGGGCCTGCTCCCTGATACGTTTGTCTTTGAATCCACAGAAAGCTAAGAGGAAAAGTGACCTTCTCCTGTCATTTCTTAAAAGGATGCTAAGCCCACAAAGGTTCCACCTCAAGGCCTGTTCTGCAGTAATTTATGTGATAACTTGAGCAATATCATGCGGTTTTATCTGAGAAGGTCACTTTTCCCAACGTCCATCACTCACACTGTTCATCATGTGGCTATGTCAGAGCTTTTGATTCCGTTGTCAATTGTTCTTAATCTACAAGGTGCTTCCTCTCAGTTTACTCTCTCTCTCTCTCTCTCTCTCTCTCTCTCTCTCTCTCTCTCTCTCTCTCTCTCCCCTCTTTTGGTCTACCTTGGGTACACCTGGTTTGTGCTTCTATACCTTTAAAAAGAGATGCTCATAGTGTTCTGATGATTCTCATATTTAGATTGGGAGTTCTTCTAGGGAAAAGGTGACTTAATTCATGCTGGGGCCCCAACCTGCTGTGCAGATCTCAGCATTTGATACCCTTCACGCAGCAAGTACCTACTACTGAGTGGCTAAAGGAGTAAGTGAGGGTGTTGAGGGGCAGACACGGATGAGAGGCATGAAAGTTCAAAGGAAAGAGAGGAACTACCTCATACTGATGTTGATGGTGAAACCGGGAGCCAGGAAAATCCAGAAGCTCTTCTGACTGATCCATCAGCTTCCAGGTAGATACACCAGTGTACAGCGTCTTCAGATCATCTCTAAAAAGGAACAGTACAGACCAGGGTGAAGTAAGAGCAGCAGGCAATTCAGGAAAAGCCCTGGAGGTGAGCAGCTCTGGAGCTGAAAGGACTGCAGATACCAGGGGCTTTGCGACTGTGAATTTTGAGGTGAAGTTTCCCTTTGTTTACTACCATTCCCTTTGCTATGTTTCTCCCATTGGAAACAAAACCTCCAACCAAGATGTCTTAAAGAGCGCCTTGAAAAGGGTATGCCTCACTTATGAGACAGGTAAAATTAGTGACATCTCTCGTGAGAAACTACCTGAGAAGCAACCTAAGGAGGGAGGGGTTTCTTGGGGCTCACAGCTTGAGGGAACTGCACATCGTGTCAGAGGATGCTGTGCTGAGGAGAGGTAGATGTAGCTCAGCAGTGTGGATGTGAGGCAGTTGCTCACATTGTCCACCAGTCAGAAAGCAGACTGAGATGCGTTCCCTATTCATCCTGCAGTCTTTTTTTAAAGGTCTAGTTCAAAAATTCCAGACCACAGATAGTGCCACGCACCTTTAGGGTAAGTTTTTTCTACATCATCATCTAATATGCTCTAGAAATACCTTCCTAGACATGCCCAGAAGTTTGTCTCAGGTTGATTCTAAATCCTGCCAAGGGACTGGGGTGATGGATCTGTGAGTAAGTAGTGCTTGCTCTACAAGAGTGAGGACCTGAGTTCAAATCCCCAATACTGAAGCCAGATAGGCTGTGTGCTCATTGAGTCTCAGTGCTGAGGGAGTCAATTCTGAGAGCTCACTGGTCAGCCAGCCTAGCCCAAGTGATGAGCCTCCAGTTCAGTGAGAGACCCCTTCTCAGGACAGGAAGGCAGAGCGTGAGAGAGGAAGACACTCCACAAATTTCTCTGGCCTTTGCAGACTCACGAATGGCCTTGGAATTTTCACCTGGAAACACACTGTACACACACTCATTCTGTCTGTCTGTCTGTCTGTCTGTCTGTCTGTCTGTCTGTCTGTCTGTCTGTTTCTAACACACACACACATACACACACACACAGACACACACACACACACACACACACACACACACACCATCAAAGTAGCAGTCAAGATAAAACATCGTAGGTATGCATTCTAAACTTGTATTCTCTATACATCAAGAAGACTCCACAAGGATCAGTCCAGTGACTTCTAGCAGCAGGAAAGAAAAATGGCAAAGACTTTATCCAGGAAGAGGGCCAGGAGGAAAAGGAGAGTGGACAGAAGTTGATCTGAGAACACGATGTCATAAACGTAAGAGGCCCCTTCCTTGTACCTCTAATCAGCAGCTTTTCTCTCTGTGCCTCCTCTGACTGTCTCTAAACTCCTCCCTTCCCAAACAGGCCAATGGCTTAAGTCCAGGAAATAACATCCACTTCTCACTGCTCAGAACTTTGACGTAAACTGAGAGTGTCATTCACTTAACATTCTAAAGAGAACAGATGCGGCTGGCTGCCATTGACTAGCTTCGGTTAAAAGCAGCTCACCATTCCCATGCCTAACACTCTGAAGAAATAGTTTTCCATGTCATGTGATATCAGTCATAGAAGAAGAATTGGCTCCTTACACTAACTCAGACCTGCCTGAGCCCTTTTCAGTCTCTGGCTCTTCTACCTCATAGGCGAGTGCTTCCTCTGTGTTCAACAGCAAATGGGTAATGAGAACAGAAAACCATTATGGGTGGGCTCAAATCTCATAACTGCAATAAGTCACAGTGAGACAGGAGACTGTGGTTGCAGTGGCTATGTAGGGTGGTCACAGCAAAGCAGGCAAAACTCTATGACACAGAATAGTAGGACATTATAACCACTCCTCTTTTGGTTATAAAAGCTGAAGTCCAAAATCAAGGAGTCACCCAGGAAGGATGGAGTCTGAGGGTGTAGTTGAGTTGCTAGAGTCCTTGCCAAGCATGCATATAGCCCTGAGTTTGATCCCCAGCTCAGCACAAGACTGGGTGTTTTAATCCTAGCACTCAAGACTTAGAGGGTCAGCAAGGAGTTCAAGGTAATTCTTTGTTAGAAATCAAATTTGGGGACACTCTGAGCAGCATGAGACAGAGAGAGAGAGAGAGAGAGAGAGAGAGAGAGAGAGAGAGAGAGAGAGAGAGAGAGAGAAATAGTGACTGACAGAGAAAGAGACATAGAAGAGACATAGAAGAGATTGGGGATGGGGGGAGGAAGGAAGGAGGGAGGGTAATAGTTAGGTCATCTTTCTGAAGCTTTGAAGGACACCTCTCCTCCCCCTCTGAGTTGTTGTGTCTGCTGACATTTCTTGACATTCCTTTCCTTGCAGTTCCTCTGGTTTCTGCCTCTGTCCCCGCATGCCTCCTTACCCATGTGTCTCTGTGTCTTTGTGCAGACCTCTCTTCTTCAAGGACACGGTCATTACATTAACCTGTAATAGGTTAGGACTCACTGTGAATCGTTATGGCCTCATCTAAGGGTGGCTGGAACTGTAAAGACCCAGTTTCCAAATTCAGCCACATCCACACATATTCTTCATTGATTGAGGGATAGCTTTGCTCAAGCAGTGGTGCACCTGCCTGGCACCCCCAGAAGAGAAATGGACTGGCAAACTCCTGTCCCTTTTTGCTAAGTTGTTAAGGTTTTCAGTCTCCAAGGGCAAAGCGCATTAAGAACTTTATAGAGCTGAACTCTTTGAACATTGTTTCTATCAAATGCATTTGTAACATCAGACAGCTGTGGCTCACAAATGAATTCTGGAAGGTGATCTGTCTCAGAGATCATAACTGCTTGTTTTCCAAAGAGCTTTGCTCCACTCAGGAAAAAAAAAGTCAGAGTTAAATTTTTTAAAATACTATTATCTCTAATGGTTTCATAAAATAGAGCAGACATACTAAAATTAATATAAGCACCTATAAATCTCCATACCTTTAAAGTGAACGTGGCATAGAAGCAATCAGGACCTCATCCTTTTCCTGAATGGGTTGCCGACATGTGATTGGTTTCTGCTCCTGGCATTTTTCATCTTAGCCTTTGCCTGTCTCCTTCACTGTATAAAGTTGCTGCTTTTCATTGAAGGTAGTTATGATTTAATAAAAACATAGTGGATTTCGACCAGAGGAATGTCATCTCTAGATTGTATTAACTTTGTTACCTTGGGCAAATCACCCAAGCTGCCTGTGCCCTCGTTTTCTTATCCGTATTGGAATTAAAATGAATCTTTTCCCTTTGTGGTTCTGAGAATCCCATAAAAATCATTAAATAGTTATTGTGTGCATGGCTGTGGATTCTTAGGTGCAGAAAAGGAAGAATAGAGAGCCCCATGCTCCTGGGGCTTCTATTCTGGAAGGAAAAAAAGAGGAATTTATAAATTATAAACTGTTATAGATCTAAGTAAGGTGTTATCATCATTACTATCCTGAATTCATGAGCTCCAACTTACAAATGGGCTTTAAAATCTTATTTGAAAAGTTTTACAGCTTCTAGATAATAAGAACATAAATGAAAAACACACAAACAAAACAAACCAAACAAAAACCCCCTAAGATTTGAAAACATCTACCCTGTAGCAATTTTGCTCTAAACTAAAACTCATGGTAAACATTAAGAATGTTTCTTTTCTTTTCTTTTCTTTTCTTTTCTTTTCTTTTCTTTTCTTTTCTTTTCTTTTCTTTTCTTTTCTTTTCTTTTCTTTTCCTTTCTTTTCTTTTCCAGGTAAGGTTTCACTGTATATCTTGGCTGTCCTGGAACTTACTCTGTAGGCTAGGCTGGTTTGGCATATGCTGCCATTACCACCTGGCTCATTCTCTCTCTCCTCCACTGTGTGTGTGTGTGTGTGTGTGTGTGTGTGTGTGTATCTGTCTGTCTGTCTGTCTGTCTGTCTATCTGTCTGTCTCTTGTAACTCAGGCTGGCCTTGAACTCCTGATCCTTCTGCCTCCACTTCCCAACTTCTCTGAATATAGAAATGCACCCCCATAGTCCTTCCTTGCCTTTTTGCAGGGCAGGCAGGCCTTGCACTGTAGCCCAGGCTGGCCCTGATATTGGACTGATCTCTCTGATTCTGCTGCTCACTGGCACTACAAACCTGTGCCATCGCATTTGACTTAGTATTGAGCACATCTCTGTATGGTATTTAAAAATCATTTTGTGACCTCTACCTGATACAAAACATTGTTCACATGGCATGTCAGAGTAGATATAAGCCCTGCCTTCAAGGAGTTCGAGTCCATTTAGACTGCATGCTTACTACATACAATAAGGACAGAAATGCGAGCATTCCCAGATGATAGTCACAGACTGAAAACCCCAGAAGGTGCAAGAACAGCTACTCAGAGATTTGGACATTCTCTTCTGGGAGAGATGTTTATTATAGGTTAGTATAGATGTTTACCTTTGTCTGGAGCTGGCATTGGACTAGTATACTTCTTTCATCCTGAAAACCAAGTATGTGTAAGATTCTCTGTTTTAGAACAACACTGCTATGCATTCTATTTCTGTGCCCTCTCCAAAATTCATGCCGAAACATCATGCCCACCTTGTGGAAGGAAGGTCACAAGGGTGGAGTTGTGGATGGGGTTAGGGACCTTATGGAGGGGCACCAGCTGGCTCTTCCCATTTGCCCTTCTCTGCCTTCCATAACGTGTGCCCAGCAAAGTAATGGAGGGACTGTCTTGGAAGGGTATACTGGGCCCTCACCAGAGACAAACATGCTATGCCATGATCTTGTATTTCATAGTCTCTAGAGCGGTGAGGTGTACATTTGTATTATTTATGAATTATCTAGTCTCAGGCATTTAACAGTAGAAAAGGATTAGGGCAACCACTTCAGCAGTTTTCACAGATTATCTAAGATAGAGGCCTGAGCCTGGCTATTTAATGCTCTGCCTTGTCTATATGGAAGGCATGCCACAGGAGATTGGTGGAACAGAATCAAGTTACCAGTTCATAAAGTGCTATAATACAAAGCATATTTGCTTCCAGTTTATATAGAGACAAACAATGAGTATTCTATTTGTCTACCAATTCCATTGATTGAAAAGTTGATTCTTACTTCCAAGAATGAACACTATACATAATGTCTCTCTGGTAGATCTAATTACTATAAACATCCTCTCTTCCTCCTCCTCTTCCTCTTCCTCCTCCTTTTTTTTTTTTTACTAGTACCATAGTTCTTTTAATATGCTTGATAAGAAATTTGCCTCTGAAGACCTTTCAGTGGCCATTGACAGTCTCCTTGTCTGTAATATTTTCCCTTCAGATTTCTAGAGAACATGCCCGCATGCCCAGGCAGCTTATCTAAAACCGCATCTGTCTCTCATTACTCTGTGCCCTACTTTCTCCAATAGCACTTACACCTAAGAGTTTTGTTTCTCATCTGATTCCCGAGTTAGAATGCAAACACACTAACAACACACATTTCCCCCTATTTCTGTCATTCCCACGGGCCTGCAAGTGCTGAGTGTTCCTGGTTCTTAGGTTCTTGCACATGGTAGACATGGTAGTTCAGATTTCTAGGCTGAGGTTGCCTCCAAGAAAAGTCAAGTGGAGAAATTCCCCTAGAGAAGGGGAGGGAATAAAGAGAGATGGGAGAGAGGATGATGGGAGGGGCAAAGGGCATCACAGAAATTTTGGTGTGCATTCTGATAACAATAGATGTCACTTCTGGAAGCTTCTTAAAGACATTCTTGTAGGGCTCTGTAATAGAACAAAGGAGACCCAGAGTCTTTGCCCTGTCTGTGGGACCCAGGTGTCACCGAGGCACAGTATTTGTGGATAGATTTGCTATGACAGAAGCAAGGGGAGAGAAGGAGGCAGCAAGGTTGGGTTGACTTGGATGTGTTGGGCGTCTCTGGACAGTACAGCAGAGAGAAAGAACAGTGAGAAAATAATGAGGATTTGTGTTGAGTTGTTAGTTGGAAGGTGAGCTCATTTTCAGGTAGGAACCATCTTTAAGGAAGACGTTTCTAAGTCGGAAACATCACCTTTGTCGTGATGGTGGGATTCCTAATAGAAACGCAGTGATAATTTCAGTCTTCTAAGCAGACTTACATACATTATCTCCCTGGTTTAATTCTCACTCCGTTTTTACACTTGCATATTCTGCATGTTGAACTTTTGAGTTGTCTAGGAATAAGGATAAGTAGATAGCATGTGTGCTTGTACAAAATATATCTGGCTCCGCTTGTACCCACAGTCTAACATTAAATATAGAAATAGCCACCTTGATCCAACAGAAGAAATTAGGATTCTTGTTATATAAGCAAACCACATAGTCTTATCAAGATTCATTCTGGAAAATCATCCGAAAAGGTCCCTGAGATTAGAACTTATGTTTTATTCATCAGTAGATAGACTTGTGTGCAGAAGATTTCTGTACTAGGTGGAAAATGTTTTGCCTCTGTGACAGATTTGCTTTATATTGTAACAGACCTGGGTTAACTGCTGTTAAGGAAAACCATTGTGTTGGTTCTGAGAAAAATCAGGCTCTCCCCTCCTTCCCGTTATCTCTGGGCTGTCTTGTGGTAGGTGGGTGGAGTCGCAGTGTGGTGTTACAGGTGCCATCAGAGCTTGCCTGGCACAGAAGCCCAGGAGGGAGTGGTCAGGTTGCCTGCTGGCTGTTGTGAGGCTTTATGACAGAAGTCATCCATAAACTGGGTTTTAAAAGGTAATAGCCTTGAATCAGGTGAATAGCACGGTAAAAATGTAACTTTCTTATAATTACTTTAGGATATTAATAGCCTCCATTTCCTTGTCTGGACCCGCGACAATGCATCCTTTCGGGTTCAGACAGTCAAGTGTAATCATTTCCTTGGTATGCATTGTATCTGTTCCACGGAAGTACCTAGAGGAAAAAAATGAAGCGTAGGTTTTATGCGTGGCAGGCACAGATCCAGTAATGGGTGTGTCGAAAACCAACCAGCAGGGTTCCCTAAATTGCACCGGTCCAAGGCATTCTTTTTTTTCCACAGTGTTCTTCATTGTAGCCTATACCCGGATGGTAATTGGTTGAATCCGATTTAACAATGCAGTCAGATAAACAGTTGTGGCAGCTGCTGCCATGGCAACGTCACCATCCTCTCCCTCCCAGCGCGCGCCCCTTCCCCACCCCTCCTCCTGCTCCCGCCTGTCTCCTGCAAGTGCACGCACGCCAGTGGTCTGTTCCCGCGGCCCGGTTTGATGGCACAGCTATTTTCTTCCCAAACTGTTCAAAATGATGAACGAAGATGCAGCTCAGAAAAGCGACAGTGGAGAGAAGTTTAACGGCAGTAGTCAAAGAAGAAAAAGACCCAAGAAGGTGCATTGGAGGCTCCAGAACGTCTGTATATAAATGTGTGTGTGTGTGTGTGTGTGTGTGTGTGTGTACGCGCGCGTTTGTGTGCATGTGTGTGGGGTGTGTGATTGTGTATGTGCATGCCATTACAAGGGCGGGGATACGGTGGGGGCTTTGGAGTAACTAGCTATAGACAGTAGCAACGCCAAGCCTTGCTTTGGAGAGGCAGGTGCAAACGCCTGCTTTCTGGGATTTGGAATGGACCGGTGACTGGAGCACGGAGAAGTGAGCACTAATAAGGTGTGCTTATACCTCCGATGGATGCTGTGGGTGTTCACTGGCTACAAGTCATTTATTCTTTGACTGAATTTAAGATCCAGAGTATGTAGCAAGGTGGCTTGGGAAGTGCAGGGCAGATATTTTTTTTGGCCAGCTGTGTTTGCTGGGTGAGGATCTTGAGATGGCTAGACAGGGGATGTCTTTTTGGTCCCACCCTTAGTGTGTTCCTCCTAATGAAAAGACTGTTGTGACAGACCCCGTAGCATTCCCGGCGTGCTATTTCTTTGCTTTCTTAGATCTTCTACAGATTCCTCTGTCATTAGCTTGATAGCTCTTTTAAAGATTAAGATAAACAGCTCAAGACGGTACTGGCTGGGGGAGGGGCTGGGCACACAAAGCAGTGGGTAGGATTTCTTACCCTGATACATCCCCACAGCCTTGGTTTTTGTGCAAAAGATTCTGGTGTGTACGTGGGGGGAGGGGGCAAGATGGGGTGAGGGCTTGCAAACTAGGCAGCCCCACCCAAAGCCAGCACTTCTTTATGGCCCGACTCCCTGTGAACTGTAGCCTTGCAGGGCTCCCGAGCCTCACCTCTAAAAGAGATGCCTTCCAGAATAAATTCTCTTAAGAGTCCTTCATGTCCTGGATAGAAAATATGGGCGGGGTATCCCATCAGATTCTCTCGGAACTGGTTTCTTCTTGATGGATTTTGAATGAGTAGATTACTAAAATAATAGTCATAAACAAATGAATATTTCTCATTTGGCTAATGTTGGGTGTGCACGGAGTTTCCAAACTGCAGCTCCGTAGAATAATAAGTGGTCTCCCAACAAAAGTCGAAATGATTTGAAATCTCTGATATTTAAAAGATACAGCTAACAAGAGAGCGGGACATTTGTTGTGTAGAGTCATGTGGTCATGTAATCCCATAGAAACAAGCGTGCCCACACATGGCAGTTTTAATAATAGCATGAAGACAGTGATGGCTGATAAAAGGCAAATGGATAATTCAGGGACACAGGAGCACAGAATCCTTAAGCAGCTGAGGGTTCTGGATTTCCCGTCACTGCAGGGTGTTTTTATGGAGTATTAGCTGATTGAGGTGGGGGGTATAGATATGTTATACCTCACAGTATCCCTTCAAGATTCCCCTAGGCTTTCTCTGGAGTCTCTGTCCTCAGGATTGCTAAAGGTGTGGGAAATGTATCTCAAGGAAATTAGAAGCTCTCAAAAGATGATGGTAAATCCACAGGACCAAAGCCCTCTCAAAGAATTACAGGGCTCTGAGTCACTAAAAATCTCCATGTGAAAAACATAATGTATATATTTAATACATATATATTTATGTATAATTATACATTTATTCATACATTTAGGTTTTATTTTCCTCAATTCATTTTAGGTCCTTATATTTTTCCAAATGCAAGTTTTGAGTATATATGTATGTGCATGCACTCAAACACTGAATTATTGAATGTTGAAAGCCATTTCACCTAAAAAGAATCACTCTTGAAAACATACTTACTACATGGTAGAGAGGCCCTGCATACATACACCCTCATATAGCTGATGACAGTGGGTTGATTCTCAGTGCCACCCATTCCACTGGGACCACAGGTCAGTACTCACTCATCTGTGAAAGGAGGGTAGTTGTACACATGCTTGTGTATCTTGTGAGGATGTAAAATAACAGATACAAAACTGTTTGAACACTATGTAACACATAGTTGATAACACTTTGTGTTATTCCTGTTTTCTTAATGCTTGCTTATTGTAGCAAGCCTTTCAGAAGGAATGTCTGTTGTGCTTTTGAAAGAAGTAGAAATGACAGAATGCAATATGAGTGCTTAAAGGTTTGCAGTCTTCAAATTACTGAAAGTCATATTTTCTCATTTGAAATTACTTAAGAAGTATACCCTATACAAACCATTGAGATGTATGTGAATGCATGATGGAGCTGATTATTGCCTCATATCATTTTGCACTGCAGGTTACTAGTTGCCCCCTCCCTCCCTTACTCCTCCCCGATTTCTCTTTTGATTTTTATTTATTTATTTAAAAATTTATTTATTTTATGTATGTGAGTACATTGTAGCTGTCTTCAGACACACCAGAAGAGGGCATTAGACTCCATTACAGATGGTTGTGAGAATTGAACTCAGGACCTCTGGAAGAGCAATAAGTGCTCTTAACCACTGAGCCATCTCTCCAGCCCCTCTTTTTTATTTTTTTTAATTTACTTATTTATTCACTTTACATCCCAATATCAACCCTTCCTCTCCTCCCAGTGCCCCCTCACACAAGTCCCTCTCCCATTTCCACCTTCCCCTTTTCTTTTTAGAAGGGAAGCTCCCCTCTGGATGTCTCTCCTCCCAACACACACACACACACACACACACACACACACACACACACACACACACACACACACCAAATCTCTGAGGGATAAGGTGCATTCTCTACCATTAAGGCTGGATAAGGTTATCCATTTTATCCATTCAGGGGTGCGGGTGCGGGATCTATAGGTAGGCAAGCAACAGGCTCAGGGACAGCCCCTGCTCCAGTTGTTGGGGGACCTGCATGAAGACCAAGTTGCTCATCTACTACATATGTGCAAGTGGCCTAGGTCCAGCCTGTGCTTGCTCTTTGGTTGGTGGTTCAGTCTCTGGGAGCCCTAAGGGTCCAGATTAGTTGATTCTGTTGGTCTTTCTGTCCCTGTATCTTTGGCCCCTCAATCCCTTTCCCAACTCTTCCTTTAAGTCTTTTTTTTTTTCTGATGTATGTGTGTGTTCATGTATGTGTGTGCACACATACGTGCACATAGATAATCTAGAGAAGAACACGTGGTATTCCCAAGAGAACTATTTACTTCTTTTAGAGGATCTTTCATTAACCTGATGCTTCTTAAGGAGGCTAGACTGACTGATCCGTAATCCCCAGGGTTACTCCCAGCCCTGCCTTCCCAGTTCTAGGATTACAAGTACACACGCCCACAACTGTAAAAGACTGGCATTTTCGTCTGGGGGGTGAATGCAGGTCCTTATGTTTTCAGGGCAGCACTCTATTGACCCGAGTCATCCCTACCTCCCCAGCCTGTCTTTCTTCCTGTGACAGTAGCAACTGGGCCTTGGGAGCTCTAGGGAAGCTCTCTACCACTAGACAGCATCCTTTTACATTTTCACAAATAAAAACTAGACCAGTAAGTGGTCCTTGGGAAGGAGATAAGCATCCGGAAAGGCCTTTGAAGCCTAGAAAAGCAAGAGTTGAAGCAAAGGCGTTGCCAGGCCTTCTTTATTCAACTGTGGGTTTCTGCTAGAGGTTCCAGGTGATCTGGTGGGGACTTCTAAGTATCCTAGATGATCGTCACCAGTTTGCCTTCGTCCAGGTGGAGAGCCATCTACTTGGGCGGAGATCCATCTCCTTATCAAGTTCCTTGGGAACAAGCCTCTGCTCCTGGAAATGAAGAACAGATAGGTCAAGACTTCTTTATATGTCATGAAAGTCGTTCTGAGGGAAAGGATTGGAGGGTCTTTGGCCACAAAGTTTATCGTGTTAGAAAACAGGTTCAAAGATTATTTTTTGTTTGTTTTTGTTTTTGTTTTTATTTATTTTTATTTATTTATTTTTTTTACTAGCAGAGATTTGGTGAGTACTTTTAAGGACAGAGACTTTTTCAGGGAATAACCTGTTGAGCTTCAGTAATTGAGTTTGTTAGTCTTCCCCCTGAAGTCACCACTAGGAATTCACACCGCTGCTATGGTTTTGACACATTGCAGTGAGCAGGAAGACACGGACAAGACAGGGCCAGTGGAGCACTGCAGTAAGAGATACCCAGGGGGTCATAGGACATGGATGGATCTTATTGACAGGATTTGAAGTCAAAAAGGGATTCCCAGAGAGGAGGAGGTTCAATTTTTGCATGGCAAGCATACTGTCAGAAAGCAGGTACAATTCAGAGTTACTAAAGCCATGATTGCCAAAGACATAGCCATCTCTCACTTATCAAGAGAGGAGGTGGTGGTCGGCGTTTTGTGGCTTGGACTATGTCTGTGCTTTGTCTGTGTTTGGGCGTGATAAGAGTGAGGTACTGTTTCTGCCTTTCTCCTGCCGGTTACGGAGTGACCTTGGGAGACGGTGATGCGGCTGGAATTGCCCTCGTTCAGCAGGACACCAAGGCCAGCTGCTGCAAGTTAGTGGCTCCCATTTTCATTCTCAAGCTTCAACACAAAGACACCTTTGCCAAGAGACAGACACATTTATTATTGGGCGCTCATTAGATCCCAGTGAAACAAGTCCTGGCTAGTGATGTTGCTAACATTTCAAAGAACAGTTTTCTTCAGACACAATTATTTCACACAAAATAAGTATTAACGAAGGCACAGAACTGAGGATGATGTTCTGGGGTAATCTGGGGAGAAAAGGCAGGTGCTTATGCCAGCTCTGGACTAGATTCTGGGGCACAGAAGATACATTCGGCGCTATGGAAATGAAGTGGATAGGAATGTTTTAAGCCCAGTCTAAATCCTAGGAGAGGCCATAGACACTTCTTATTCCACAAAGTTATCTTGGCTGATTGCATTAAAGCAACCTAGAAGCATGCTATCGCCCAGCTCCAGGTGCTGTCCAACTTTATGCCAATAAGATGGCACTGATTTTGCCCTAGAATAGACTGAGGTGGGTTTGCATAATTTACCGGAGAAAACGGAAATGGCCAAATGTCAGCCATATGCGATAGTCACTTAGGACCTCTTGGTGATTTGTTCCCAGACAAGTAAACAGATAAGGGACTTCATAACTACTACTTTTGTCATTTGGGGAAAATATCTGTGCACAGATAGAAAATAAAGGAGTGGAGAGATGGCTCAGTGGTTGAGAGTGCTGGCTGCCCTTTCAGAGGACCCGGGTTCAATTCCCAGCACACACATGACAGCTCACACCTCTCTGCAGTTCCGATTCCAGAGGATTGGACGCTTTCACAGACCCACACGCAGGCAAAACACCAGTGCACATAAAATAAAAATAAATAAACCTTAAAATATAAAATAAAATGAAAGCATTGTTGTTTTTAACAGGGTAGTGGGATGAAATATCTTTGTAAGATACCCTATACTCATTTATGGTGATTTGATACCAAATATTGGAATGTTCACAAATCTTGTGACTTTTCCATTATGTATGTGTCTAAAAATAATTTTAACACTTGTTTATTTTCTGTGTTTGGATAGAGGCCCATGTGCCGCAGGGCACACGTGGAGGTCAGAGGTCACACTGTGAGAGTCATTTCTCTTTCCACTGTGTGGATTTTGGAACTCAGGTCACCAGCCAGAGCTTGGTATTTTTATTTCTCTTGTTATTGCCTAACTAGAGAGGTGCCAGATGTCACCAGATGTGTGACTGAAGTGTTGAAACCTAGAAATGTGAGTGAGGAACACTCCAAAGACCTTATTTTTACAGCAGCCGCACAGAGGATGGCTTGATGAAGTCTGATATTTGATCCAGCATTTGAATGTTCACGTGTTCATGTGGTCAAATTGGTTCTGAATTAAAGTTGGCGTCTTCCGAGTTCAATCAGATGTGGAGAGGTTTTCATGCATAATTTGTCCTGAGTAATATCTCCATTTCTTCAGTGTTCCAAATAACTTATAAATTGACCTTTTCGTTAGAACATCGGTTTATAAGACAAAATGGTCTACGATGCCCGAAGACAGCAATTCTCTTTACTGAAGGTATTTAATATGACCATCTGTCAGGGATGATGGAATTTTTATTGAATGGGAAAATTCCTCCTAGCTTGTCTTCTGTGGATTTTCTATATTTTTTCTTTTATCTACTCATCTTTATGATTCTTTGCATTGGTGATTTCATGATTTGGTAATAATTTACCTTATAATATCCTGATGAGAGTGTTTTTTTTGCTCACCCGAACTACCAGGACTACCTGGTCACTGCCCAAAGCATATGTTTCTTTGAACCCATTTCAAACCTGCTATATCAGAACATCTGAGGATTTTCAGCAGGCTCCTATCTTTATCTCGTTGAGTTTAGCCCTTACCTTGGAGTGGTCAGTGGGGACCATGCTTTATCAAAATAATAAGAACTCTTTAACCGGGCGTGGTGGTACTTGCCTGCAATAGGAACATGAGTATTCACAGTTTACAGCCACCCTTGGCTAGCATAGCAATGAAGGTCCACTGTGTCAGGACAATCAGAACAGACTAAAATCAACTAGTTACCATTCAGAAAATAAAGGAAAGCTGAATCTCTGGTTAGATTGCTATATTGTGATTCCCTGGCTCTCACAGTCAGTCTTGGAAGCCATTTTTATTTTCTTCTTCTGTCCGAATCCTAGGACTGCTTGTCATTTACTCTGTTGAGTCTGTCAGTCTGTCCTGTTCAACCATTCCCACATTAGGAGCAGTTTCTCCCATGGAAATCAAGTGGAGCTAAACTGCTGTTCTCTCTCCCTTCCCCCTCCCTCTCTTTCCCTCTACACACACACACACACACACACACACACACACACACACACACACACACTGAGGGGTGAAGTATTAGTCATTAGAAATAATTTTTTGTTTGTTTACCAGTAATTTGCAAACCAGATGTGGGTCAATTTTTTTTTTTTTGGCTGTTGTTGTTGTTGTTATCATATTTTTAAACAGTGTCTCACTAGATATCTATGACTGGCTTGTATTTGTTATGTAGACAAACCCGGCCTTGAACTCACAGAAAATTGCCTATCTTTGCCTCACAAGTCCAGCTTTCCAGACCTGTTTTCGTTTTGCTTTGTTTTTCTTTGTTGGTTTTGTTGTTTGTTTATTTTGGTTTTCCAAGATAGGGTTTTTCTATGTCTTCCTGGATGACTTGGAACTTGCACCATAAAGCAGTCTGGCCTTGAACTCAGAGATCTGCCTGCCTCTGCCTTCTTAGTGCTGAGACTAAAGGCATGTGCCACCATCACCTGACTCAGACCTGGTTTTTTAACTCAGGTTTTTCTTTGAACTCACACACAGTTCTTGACTTCTGCGTATTAATTTGTGTTTGTAGTCATGAAGATGAAGACCGTGATTTCTTGCTTTTGCCTAATGCGCTTCAGCTTCCAAGAATCAGTCTGTTCTAATCAGTGTAATGCCGGGGTTTCTTCTTCCTGAGTTAGAAAGCTGCCTTGATGTAATAATTTGATATTAATTTGCTGGGTGTATCTCATTGTGAGCTGGGCCAATGGGCTGAAAGTCAATGACTAGGTAGATACCTCCATGGAATTTACAATCTACGTGGATGTTACTATCCAAGAATAAAGTCATGAGCAACCCAGAGAAATATTACAGTGCCACATCATATCACAAGGGCCATGGCTGATAGGATATGCATTTGGTAGTGCAGTGTCAATCTATAGAATTCTGCCAAACTCGATGGAATTCTGCAGAACAAGAGGTCACTGTGAGCTTGTTAAATTGGTAACTCCACGGAGGGGCCACAGTGCTAAGTGAGCCCTGGATTTCACAAACACTTGAGTGTGAAGAACTTGAACCTACAGGTATTTTTCAGCCATGTGACTCCCAGGCCACTTTAGAAGTTAGGAAACTGCGAAGAGAGATGCCACAGTATAGAGACATAAAAACTGGAGGATGGACCTGTCACATGAGTGGATGTTCCCCTGCTCCCACTTAGGTGTCTGTGTGCTTTGAGCTCTCTTCAGCTCCAGGCTTCCAATTCAGAATCCCATTTGTTCAGAAAATATCCTCTGTGCGCCTCTCCTAAAGTATTCGTCACTCATCTCACTTACAGTATTTCTCCTTTTATATGTTTATCCTTGCGCACTTAGTAGTAAATTCCAGCTAATAAATCTTCAGATGAGCTAGGCTTTACGGATGCTTTTAAAAGTTATTCTCCCTTCAAATAGCCTGTTGCTGACCCAAAGGGGCATGGTAATCTAGGAGGCAATCATCTGGAATACTCATATAAGACTTTGATTTTTCCTGAGCTATCATAATGTATTATTTAACATCATTGGTAACAATGCAACTTTGTGGCAGAAAATTGAGTTCTTCCTGAGTCTCTTGTTGGATTTTTCTTATCTTTAGTGAGAAATGAATGACGCTTCTCTCTTCTCCAGTTCCTGATCTAGCCTCTGGCTCTCACATTCTTCTTTGTCTGATTTTGCTGGAAGGCAGAGGGACTCCTATCCATCAGACCTCTGTCCACTTTTCTCTTTTTGCTTGTCACCTCTCAAGAGGGGCACTCATCTCTACCCCCTCTTGAGAAAACACTCAAGATGAGAGAGGGGGCGTTGGGGGGGGAGGGGGGCTTAGAAGTTGAAAGACCCAGAGCCAAGGAATAGGGTCCATGTTGGTATTGAGAGTTTGAAGAAATCCAAAATAATTTGTGTATCATCCTGGAATGTTTTGACCAGTGCTGTGGACAATAGTGTAACCATTTACCATAATGTTCATCTTTTGCTCAGTTTTGATAAGTTTTTCCATGTAGCAGTTTGAACCTGTTTAGATGGCAGTGTTCCAAACATTTTTATTAATTTAATTTTAATGGACACATGAAAAAGTATAGGTATTAGAAATGTATACTGCACACATATTGTATGTTATCCAGATGTGTGTCTCATTAAACATTTGCCATTTTTATTTTTTATTATTTTTGACAAAGGGTCACATTTAGCCCAGACTTTCCTGAAACTTGCTATGTAGCTGAGGATGCCCTTAAACTTCTAACGTTCCTACATCTGCTTCCTGAGAGCTAGTATCATAGGCATTTGCCACTGTGCCTGCTCTTAGCCTGTGCTGGGGATCAAGGTTATATTTTATCATAACACCATTAGAGGGAAACATTCAGATCCTAATTTTAAATTTTTCATATTTAATTATCATATTAGATTGTATAGAACCTAACAAAATTGTAATAGTTCTTCTCCCTCCTCTCTCTTTATAGATATATTTTTCTTAAATCAGTGACAGCCTATATATATATATATATATATATATATATATATATACATATATATATATATGTGTGTGTATACATGTATATATGTATTACATACATATCATATATCATCTATCTATAGGATATATATGATATATATAATATAAGATACACACACATATATATGTCTCTTATGTCTTATATATTAAATAGGGTATAACCCAGGCAGTTCTCAAACTAAAATCCTTATGATATCTATTTATCTTATCTCTCTCTCTCTAAATATGAATGATTGCCTACAAATATATAACTACAAATATATGTATATAATTTATATAGTATGTATTATATTTTCTCTTAAATCAGTGAGATCCTAAAAGTGAGGTGCACATATGAATTTGGTCTATGTGTTTCTTTTTACTATAAATAGAGTAAATTTAATTAATATTTTTATATATAACATCATAATCTACCATACATTGCCATATATAGAGAAAAGTTATCTAAAGATGAATATATAAATAGCCTATAAGCCTCGGCTCAGCAAGACAGCACAGCAGGTGGTGGAGCTTGTCACGGCAAGTTATGATTTAAGCTTGGTCTCCGTAATCCAAATGGTAGGAGAAAACTGACTCCCAGGAACTGTTCCTCACACACACACACACACACACACACACACACACACACACACACGCTTACTAAGTAAATGTGAAGAATTATTTGAAAGAGAATCAGTTCCATTGCACATAATAAGGGAATTCCCACAATGGTACAGAAAGCAAGTTGGTAGGTGATTCTTGTTGAACTACTTTGTCATTCAAGTCAAGTACACAGGTTAAGACTTGAGAAACTTGTTGACTGATAGCAGTATGTTTGGAGACTCTTAATGTCCATCTGTTTTCTTGGTTTTTAAGAGTATTCTGAAAACTGCATTTGAATACTACTGATAGCATGTTAATAAATAACACACAACTAGACCCTGAGACTCAGAAGAACTCCACATTATGAGGTTCGGGGATGAGTGGGCCTGGATTTTGACTTCAATTGTTCAGCTATCCAGAATGCGACACCAGTCTTTCTAATACAGTTCCAACCTAATCCCATTGCTTTTGTAGTTGTTTGAGACAGGGTCTTACTATGTCACCCAGGCTGGCCTGGAACTCACTACGTGGATCAGGCTTGCCTCGAACCAAATGTTGGGGTTAGAAGTAGGAGTCAACATGTCTACCTGTCAGCGGCAGAGAGCAGCGGACCAAAGTGAGAAAACTCAGAAAAGTAAAAGGCATAGGCAAACCTAAGCTCAACATCAAAGCCAACATCTTAAAATGGTTGTTGTAGTGACATGGCTTTAATTGTTAAGATTATGCCCCAACCACTCGTTTCTCAAATATCTGAAAGAATTCTGGTATTTTTAGAAGGTACATTAAAAATAATCGAAAGATTAATGTAATTAGAGAGACATGGAGGTCCTGCTTTGCTTTATACTTTCTAAAGATAATTTATTAAATTATTTATTAATTAAATTTATTTAAATTAATTAAATATTAATTTCAGGGTTAGCTCTAAGTTATGATTGGAAGAAACGATAAAGGGAGAAGCTTCACTGTTGTATGTGTGACATAGTTCTTAATCTGATCAAGAAAGCCTGAGAAACCACGCGCAACCTGTCACTGCGGTCATGAATGCCCTCAGAAGTCAAGTGTGTCACAAAGGCCTGCGACCCGCTTAGAAAAGTTTAGAATCCTGGCTCCTCCATAGGCCAGCACGCAAATGGCTGAATACCCACCCTGGGATAAGCCAGTCAGTCCCACTGATTTCTTAACAACTGGAAAGAGATTTCTGGTGTGTAATGAGATTACAGAGCTCAGGATAGGTTGCTGGCCTTCTGAATTAGGACATGCTAAGTTCTGAGCTTCCAGCCACTGCCACATGTCCCCACCTGGAATCATGAGCCTAAATAAACACTTCCTTTTATAAATTGCCTTTTTTTTTGTTTTTTTTTTTTTTTTTTTTTTTTTTTTTGTTTTTTTGAGACAGGGTTTTGTCTCAAACCCTGTGTAGCTCTGGCTGTCCTGGAACTCACTTTGTAGACCAGGCTGGCCTCGAACTCAGAAATCCGCCTGCCTCTGCCTCCCAAGTGCTAGGATTAAAGGCGCGTGCCACCACGCCCGGCTTATAAATTGCTTTGGTCATGGTGTTTTATCACAGCAATGGGAAAATAAGTAAGATAGGCTTTCTCTGATTGGCCAGTGAATTTTAAAAAAGCTACTAACAAAACAAAACAAAGCACCCTTTCCCAGCTACCATTCAAAGCATTAATCCAAGTAGGAAAATACTTTGTAGGTAATCTTTGACTGCGACCATGAAGCGTTTTAGAATGTGGGAGTCAGATCTGAGTCCCCACTTCCTGAAGTGGAAGAACACTGGAGAATGAAGCTTTATAATTTGATATTTTCTTCTGCACTTCAACTATCTCTGAAAGGCGCTCAGCAATCTCAACACAACCTGGTCAGTGTGAGGATGGATGGGTTACTGAGGCCATGGAGCTTGTCCTCATTCAGAAGGTCAGCCACCTATCCTGTGCTCTGTAATCTCATTACACACCAGGAGTCTCTTTCCAGTTGTTAAGAAATCAGTGGGACTGACTGGCTTATCCCAGGGTGGTTATTCAGCCATTTGTGTTCTGACCTATGGAAGAGCCAGGGTTCTAAACTTTTCTAAGCGGGTCGCAGGCCTTTGTGACCTTAAATGCTTTCCACACTTGACTTCTGAGGGCATTCATGACCGCAGTGACAGGTTGCGCGTGGTTTCTCAGGCTTTCTTGATCAGATTAAGAACTATGTCACACATACAACAATGAAGCTTCTCCCTTTACTGTTTCTTCCAAGTCTCCACTTTAAGGTAATTCTGATTGCTTCTGTTTTATAAAAGAAGGTAGCGCCGTAACCCTGGATGGCCTGAGGTCTACTGTGTAGTCCGGGCAATCCTCCTGCCTCCACCTCTCCAGTGCTGAGACCACAGCTGTGTACTACCACCTTAGGTTTTTGTAGTGGTGGGGATTGAACTCAGGGCCTTGTGTGTGCTGGACAAATATTTCACCAGGTGAGCTATGTTCTCAGCCCTTTGTATGACCTTTGTCTTTTTCTGATTGTCCAGCTTTGGAGATTGCTGCATCACTACTTACTGTCTCTTTACAGTGTATGCTTGGGAGGTATTTTCTGTAACATATAGAAGAACCATGTCTAGGTAGATACTCTATACTTCATAAACTGAAGAAAGGAACAATCATGAGTAAGTCAATAAGCTGAAGACACAAAATTCGACATGGCCCTTCTAGAACTATGTATGTGTGTGCACTCGCTCTGTAGATTAAGCTGAAGGTCTTGCATATGTTAGGCAATTGTGAGATTTTTGGATAGAAACATTTCTATCATGGGGATGATCAGTACTGAAGTACTGTGGCTAACTATCTTGATACACACTTAGTATTCACCGAGTGTGAGAGTGAGTCCACACATCTGTTCAACAGCAGTTGTTCGGCAAGCACTCATTTGTTTTCTGTCCAATACTAATTAGAAGTCTGTATGGCTATGACATTTAATAATTGGATAAATAGTTTTGCCTTTTCTCTCTACAAATTTGATTATTTACTCTAGCTTACTCTTATATCTGTTGACCCTAAAGTGACCTGGAGGAATTAGTGCACTAAAACCAATTTAGATGACAGAGGAAGTGCCAGTGTGGTTCTGGACCCAAAATTCTGGCTCTGTAATCTAAGACTGTGCTTGGATGGTACCAGACAGTAACAGAGAGACAATCGGTTTTGTAGTGTGTCCAGAATGAAAGCAGTTGGTTGTGACTAAGTAAGCCTCTCATGCCTGCAGCCAATGCTAGCCATATAAACATGGCCAACAGTCATTATTAAAACGAGATCCTTGGAAAGGCAGAGTTCCGCATTGCTTTCTCAGAGAACATGTGATGTTTATTGAGTTCGCCTTCTTCCTTTTGTCTGCCAAAGTTGGATTTCTTTAAGGATGTTTTAAAACACGTGTTTTCTGTCTTAAATATAATTGCTTCTTGTCCAAGTCGCAGAAGGTTTACTGTATTTGGGTAGCCATACTCTTAGTTTGGAAACCAAAAGGATGAGTGGACAGTGTGGATTCATGACATTAACAACAGGTTATTCTCATCGTGGCTGGTTCTTTCCTTTTTTTTTTTTTTTTTTTTTTAATACTTAATTTTTAAAATACCTGAAAATTGCCGGGCATGGTGGCGCACACCTTTAATCCCAGCACTTGGGAGGCAGAGGCAGGCGGATTTCTGAGTTCGAGGCCAGCCTGGTCTACAGAGTGAGTTCCAGGACAGCCAGGGCTACACAGAGAAACCCTGTCTCAGAAAAACAAAACAAAACAAAACAAAACAAACAAAACAAAACAAAAAAACTTGAAAATTAACAGTGAATGTAGAATTTGAGGAGCTTAATTATGGAAGATGGCATTTTGTCTCCTTCCAATATATTTTTTCATAACAAAACTGAATTTGGTATGAATATAGGAGGGACGCTGTACAGCTGACCCCAGGATAATTTAATTCAATTGTCTGAGGACTTTTGCTCTCTTTCTTTAACCCAGGATGCCTCAGATTCACTCTGTAGCCAAGGCTGCCCTTGAGCTCAAGTGTGGGGGACCACAGACATGCTCTACAACATGGTGCGCTCTCCATCATTTTCACTCAATATTTGGATTTGTTTAGATTACAGTGGGAAAATGCACTGATGTTTTATTTCATCTGTTGGCTTAAATGTCATGGAAAAGTCACCATTCAGCTATCCATAGTGTTTACCTCTTTGTGATTAAATTAAAACATCAGACATGTGTTTGATTTTTTTTTTCCATTAAAAACAAAAGGACCATTTTCTTTAGCCACAGACACTAAGATTTTCTTCTCAATGAAAGTCAGTTTGGAAGATTTCAGTGATCATGTTTGGTTTAATTGCTGAATTGCTCACAGGTGTGAAAAATATAGGGCAAGTTTGCTTCCATAGCTTTAAAGATTTGTCATAGTCTACATTCCAACATAATCCCATTGCTTTTGTTGTTGTTTGAGACAGGGTCTCCTTGGGTCCCCAAGGACCATACTTTGTGATTTGTCACGGAGATGGGCCTTTGGCTCCATTTTAATCAATTTTTCCATATGCAGATGCGGATTGTTCTGGTTGCACAGCAGGGGATGCCTGTTGGGGCTCAGCCAGTTTAAGGAAGAGGAGCAGGCAGTGCGGGCCACAGTACCTAAAGCCACCTTCTTGTTTTAAACTTGGCAGAAGCCAGGCAGTGGGGGCGCACGCCTTTAATCCCAGCACTTGGAAGGCAGAAGCAGGTGGTTTTCTGAGTTCAAGGCCAGCCTGGTCTACAGAGTGAGTTCCAGGATAGCCAGGGCTACACAGAGAAACCATGTCTCACAAAACAAAAAACCAAACCAAAACAAAACTTGACAGAAATGCCTCTCCTTCCCACAGGCCAGTTTATCCACTTCATTGTAAACTCAATCTTCAGTGTCTTGCCCAAGAGTACTGTCTCTGCTCCTCAGGGAAAAATCTGAACTATTATACACAGTACTGCTTCACCTGGCTTTTTGAAAAGTGGATTTTAACTCTGATTTTAAGATTTTTTTTCTTGAATGATTGTTAAATTTCTTGTGTGTACATAGAGCCCCTCACACATAAAAAAATTTGTTGCTTGAAGTTTAGACAACTGTAGTACCTCTCAAATTCTAGGGGAGCACATATCACCCATCTCATGTGTGAAATAAAGGAAATGATATTTGTCTTATTATAAAATCAATGTACATGTTGTGTGTGTGTGTGTGTGTGTGTGTGTGTGTGTGGTGTGCAGAAGTCTGTACAGGGTGGTTATAATATTTGACTCACACTGGTTCTCTTTAAGAGCATGGACCTTCTGAGTTGGATGTAGTCTGGAATCTTGAGAACCACTTACCTTATTTTATGTGAGAAAATTGAGGTCCAGAAAAGTCAGGCACCTTGGCTCAAATGATGTAAGTGGGCAGCTGCAGTTATGGGCCAGGTACTCTTGGCATCGGATCCCTAGATCCAACAGTAATCATTTTGCTTAGTGATCACTGTAAAGGGCAATCAAAGCTTGGCAGTGACAAAGACGATGAAAGTGACAGTTTCCAGAAATTCACAGCTTCAGAAATGCCCGGGCCCGGGGCGAGAGGAACACCACAGTGGTCACGGAAGAGGACAAGCCATTTCTCTAGCACATAGGCATGTACTGAGCTGCCCTGGGGAGGCCACAGCACTAACCCTTATTCCTCGATGTCCCCATTTGATTGTTTCTGAAGACCTTGTCATATAGGTGCTCTCCAAGCAAAGGTCTCCTTTCAGCTGTCACACATGGGAGGGGGACTGGGACTATTGTTCAGGTGTAAACTTTATATCTTGACTTTCTCTATAAAGAACTATACAATAAACTAAAAATGTAGTTGAAGTAAAAGTATTTTGATACAGCTCATTCTGAATGATTAATACTTAATTCTTTAAAGGCACTTGGTTTTAACGGCACTGCCTGTAGTTGCATGTTCAGCTCCTTTCTATCTTCACTGAGATATCTTGGGAACACCACAGGCACCTATGCCTCCTGCAGGCTTTTATGTTAACTCCAGGGGCCTAGGCACTGATGGTGAGCCCTTGAAGTCCAGTTACTACGATTCTATTATTAGGAAAGGTTTGTGGTTACTAGCCAGGTGTCTGTTTTCCTCTATACATCCACGGGCTCTTCTCCTAGCATGCTTTTAGAATCCATTTCAAGGGCTGGATATTTTCATGTCTGGTACCAAATATAAACCATCAAAAGGAGAGAGATCTATTTGTGGCTTCCAGAAGTTTCTGGAGGGTGGCAAGCTCATCAGTAAGCGACTGTCGAATCGGATGGTGACTCTACAGTTTACAGATGGAAGCTCATTCCTGCAGCAGCAGAGGAAGACTTAGAGAAGGGCAGAGGCCAGGCAACAGCTCAAGCTACAGTGATGCGATGCGTGGGAGAGAAGCGAGGCAGATCATGAGAGAAACCTTTGTAGGCAGAGGGCTGAGTGTGATCTGTGTTTCAGGAAGAGGGAAGAGGTCACACGGGGAAAAGAAGGGGGTACCTGGTAGCACTTGGACTCGGTATCATGTGTGATCTTTGGAACTTTGGACGAGGAACCAAGTTCCAGTCCCTCAGTTTTCTCACCTGTAAAATGGAGAATATTATATGACCCTCAGGAGGGGTTGTGTGGTTGAAGAAGGGACTTCAAGAGAAATGGAGTGATGTGGCTGGATTTATTTCTCTTGAGAGACTTCACAGAACAGGTAAGTCTTGAGGCAGACTTTCCTAGAGACTCGCAGTGTTGGGAGACATGCAAGGGGAATGAACCGTGACACAGGAGTAGGTGTGGGGCAGAACGGGCCAAGGTTAAGTCTTCTAATTATATCACCGAGCAAGAGGGAGAGGGAGAGTAGGCAAGGCAAGAGTCAAAGAGGGTCCCCAGGTGTCAGCCTCAGTGGCTGATGGCTGGTGGCACTAGTAGCAGGTACCACTAATGATAAAGCAGGAACAGGCATAGAGAAGACAATCAGTTCGATTCTTACGTTTGAGGCTCCCCCAAAGGAGCAATAGGTGTTTTAAGTGTGACACACCAGGGAAAGATCAGGACAGACACGATTAGACGTCATCAGCTTCATGAGCTTGGAACCATGAAAAGTCATGACACCCCCCACCCCATGGAGGGCGGGGTCTTAGTATGACATCTACAATCACAGGAAAGCCAAGACAGTGTACTTGTGATGACAGGGAGTAAGAAGATAGGGGTCTCATGGAGAAACAGGCAAGTGTGCCTGCCCACTGTTCACGCCCTGATATGGTCTTCCTGGAGATGCCTCAAGCCCAGCCTTAGAGTCTAAGTACTCCTTCTAAGTTGCACTTATTTAATGGTGGTCACCCTAAGAGTGAGCCTGAAGTTGACTGGCCTCCTGAGACTTCACTTGGGTGGCATGGCCAATGTGGAAAGAACCAGGGATGTTTCTCTCAGCCTTGTCTCTTGTCTGTCCTGGTGGTGTAACTCCTACGGCTGGAGATGTTTGCTAAGTCCAGCAATGTTCTACACAGACTCCATTGGATCTAGTCATGGGGTTCCTGGGATGGTTTGAAACAAATCATTTCACCATATAACATCCTGAGGGTTGGAAAGATGGGGGACTCAGCCACATCTTAGGGACAAATCACTATCACCTTGACTAGTGGACAAAAGTCTTGAAATTGGCTCTCCCTGTAATGTGTGTGGGTCTCCTACATGAAAGATTGCAAAGAAACACAAAGTTGAGGTGATTTGCTTTGTTTATGTTGGATGTATTGTTTTTACATGATTATGAAAGTTATGAGAATATTGACTTTTAAAAAGTAATTTGCGGGGGCTGGAGAGATTGCTCAGCAGTTAAGAGCACTGACTACTCTTCCAGAGGACCTGAGTTCAACTTCTAGCATCTACATGGCGACTCACAACCATCTATAATGGTATACGATGCCCCCTTCTGGCACACAGTATATGCAGACAGAGCACTCAGACATAAAATAAATAAATCTTTTTTTTTTTAAATTAATTTGCATATTGGGGATTTCTAGAGATCTGTAAGTGCGCGCTAACCTTGTTTTCTACTATCTCGTAGTTTTTGGATGTTATACAAACTCACAACCCATTAAAGACTTGGGAACTATGTTAGGCATAGTGGTACATACCTGGCATGCCAGGACTTGCAAGACTGAGGCAGGAGGATTGCTGACAGTTTAAGACCAGCCTCAGTTACACATTGTTCTAGGCCAGTCTGGGCTACAGTATGAGACCTGGTCTCAAAAACAGGTAACTCAAACAATGAGAGACATAAAAACAATGAAAAGTAGTAACAATATAGAAAACCACTTTAGTAGGTCCTTAGTAAGTTGCCTAGTGAACCACTTCAATGTATTGTCTATAGATTTCAGATAGAAGGGTTTTTTTTGTTGTTGTTGTTGTTTGTTTTTGTTTTTGTTTTTCTAGACAGATTTTCTCTATGTAGCTCAGGCTGTCTTAGAACTTGATTTATAGACCAGGCTGGCCTTGAACTCACAGAGATCTGCCTGTCTCTGCCTCCTGAGTTCTGGGATTGAAGGTGTGTGCCACTATACTCGGGCAGTTCCAGATAGAATTTTATATCGCGTAAAGAACATGGTTAGAAATAACTTATGAGATCGTATATTTATATACAGCTAAATTGCATATTTATTTATAGTTAAATTATAATTTATATAATTGTATATTTATATAGCTAAAAGTAAGACAAATTATAGACAATCAGATAAGTTGTTATTTTATTCCATTTTTATTTCATTACTGTGTGGACAAGTTAGGAAGAGGCAGACACATACCACAGTGTGCCTGTGGAGGTAGAGGGCAGTTTTGTGAGTCATTTCTCTCTTTCCATGTTAGTGCGGGCTCTGGAGTCGAGCACAGATTGTCAGTCTGGGCCGCAATTGCCTTTACCCACAGAGCCACCTCTCCAGCTCCAGTTACCGCTTTAGCATTACAGCAACATAAAAGAGAAAGCGGAGCCAGAGATGTCAGAAAGCTGGGAAAGAAGCTAAAAACCCTGGAAGTAGGAGAGAAGATGGAGAGAGCAAATGAGACCATATGACCCAGCACAAGGGAAGGCCTGGGCCAAGTAGTAGTGGGAGTGGGTGGGTAGGGGAGGGGGGGTATCTTTCGGGATAGCATTTGAAATGTAAATAAAGAAAATAATAATAATAATAAAAAAGGAAAAGGTGGTGGCTAGAGCAGCGAAGCCCTGAGGAGGGAACAGGCAAGGTCAAGGAGAAGAAAGAAACGTTTACGCCCTAATTAGCCAGCAATTTGTTATAAAACAGCTTTGTCACCTGCAGAGCAGAATTTAACAATTTCTTTTTGGCATGAACCATCAAGGCAGCCAAAATAGAGCAGGCTGCCAGCCAGGCTGCAATGGCCATGAGGCAGTAGAGCGAGGAGGAGTACAGAAAGAATGGCAGAGCAAGTGGAGGACCCACTGTAAGCTTAAGAGTGCTAGATATTGTGAGCTTTGTTTTGTTTGCTTGTCTGAGACAGGTCTCTATGTAGCCCAGGCTGTCCTCCAACTCTAGTGTCACCCTCCTTAGTGCTGAGGTTACAGGTGATTGTCATCATGTCTGTTAAAAAAAAAAAATTCATTGGTTTGAGACAAGGTCTCATGTAGCTCAGGCTGGTCTCAAACTCACCGTGTAGCCAAAGATGACCTTAAACTTTGTGTCTACCTGCTTCTACCTCCTGATTGCTGGGGTTATAGGTATATGCCACCAGGTCTAGTTGGTGTGGTGTTGAGGCAGGACCCTGTGGTTTCATCTGTGCACTCTGAAACAGCTGAGTCTTTTAAAAGTAACAAATCCATTTGGCCTTTGGCTTAGTTGTATGGTATCTTCTTTGTTTGTTTTTGAGACAGGGTATCTCTGTGTAGCCCTGGCTGTCCTGGAACTCACTTTGTAGACCAGGCTGGCCTTGAACTCAGAAACCCACCTGCCTCTGCCTCCCAAGTGCTGGGATTAAAGGCATGTGTCACCACTGCCTGGCAGCTGTATGGTATCTTAACCTGAGTACTCTGCTGCCACATGAAACTTCCATGGGAAGTCCTGCTTCTTTTCAACTGTGGGATTCACGACAGTCACTGCTGTTCTGGTCTGGAATCTCCAGTGGTGTGTCTAAGTTACCACTTACACCTTTCCGCACAATTCCTGTTTAGACTTGCTCTCTGGCCTTTCCAAAGGACCGTGCCATTCAACAGTGTAGTTAGCTCATAGCCGCCTGCTAATGCTGCTGCTGCTGCTGCTGCTGCTGCTGCTGTTGAAGGTGTCTGTAGCTCTCTCTCAATTTCCAGGCTTAGGTCAAAATCATGTTATTTGATTATTACCTGTATTCCTGTTAACCCTTGACCGGAACAAGTCTAACCTTCACCCCTGTGGGTTGTCCTGTTCAACCTGCAGTCTTTGCACCATTAGTAGATCTTTTTTCAGGACAGTGGATGAACATTACAGGGAGATGGCATATTAACTATTCTCTGTGCCTGCTCTGAAAGACTACATCCCATGTTTCTCCAGTGGAGATGTTGCTTTTTTTTTTGTTGGTTTCTCTTAATCCTCACTGTGCTCTGCCCCTGCCGAAGGAGGCTGATAAGTTTTCCCTAGTACCTGCTGATGTCTAGTCTTCCAATGCCCCGCATGGCAGTTCACTAACCTGCAAGCTCTCCTTAGACAGGTCTGAGTGGTGCTCCAAGCCCGGGATGTCTTGGCCTCCTTTACTCAACTATTCCACCTTAGAATTCTTCCTGCCAGTTTTGACTGAATGTGGGGAGTCTTAGTTTCAATCTAAATCAAAACATACTTTAATCTTCTGGTGGTCCAACTTGAAAGCAGCACATTGGATGGGAGATGCTCTATCTGTTCTCTACGCTGGTTTTTTACCAGTTTTGAGGTCAATCAGTAAAACATGGCTTCCACCCCCACACCCTAAACTACCCTACAAACCTATTCAGCAATCCTATCCCCTGTGCAGCTCGCCTGACTGCACTTGATGCTTGCCGTTGAATTTACTGGCCTTTGAAAACCCCTAAGCACTAATTTATCGCCTATGTCATGATAGCCCATTGGCCTGGTCTTTTCAGCTTCTGGAGATAAGCCCTTTGAAACATTTTTAGTGTCTTGGTGAATTCCCTACTACTCGTTGTCACCTTACATTTGGATGACAGTCACAGCAAGGAATAACAGAAGCTCTCACACCCCAGAAAGGTGATAAGCCCAGAAAGTCAAGTTAGATTTATGTAGACTGAAGTAACAGGACAGGTCCTAAGAAGAAGCCTAGGCACACTTTAAGGTGAGATGACAACTAACTGGGAGTGCTGAATAATCCCCCCTCTACCGTGTTCTTGCCCACGACTTGATTGTCTGAATGCAATCAGAGTGGATAGGAACTTAATCCCAATGCCTTTTTCAGTCAGAGTGGGGACAGCAACCCAAGGTGAGAAAGGCACAGTGTCTATTTTTTGAGAATGAAACAGAAATGCACAGGGCTCATGAACTGGTCTTCACGTAGCTCAAGGCTGTGTATTACCTGGACTGTAGCACACTGTTGCCTCCTCCCCAGATCAACTCAAAAATACTTTTTTTTCCCCTGAAGCCAGACTTCTTTCTTTAACAATCAGCATGCCTGCCCTCTCTTTGTGTCCTAGTTAGCATTAACTGTCAACTTGATGCAGTCTGGAATCATCTAAAAAGGAGTCTTAATGGAACATTTGTCTTTATCAGGCTGGTCTGTGGGCAGGTCAATGAAGAATTATGTTGATTGTTTTAATTGCCGTAGGAGGGCCCAGCCTTTCCTGGGTAGGGTGTCCTAAGCTGTACACAAAAGCTAGAGAATAAGCATGAGCCAAAGACCCAATCAGCAAGCAGCATTCCCCCAGGGCTGTGCCTCTAGCGTCCTGCCTTGATGTCCTGCTCTGACTTCTCTCTATGATGGATCGTAAACTGGAAACTTAAGATAAATTCTTTTCTGCTCTAGCTGCTTTTGATTAGAGTGTTTCATCACAGCAGCAGAAGGAAACAAGAATGCCTACTTGCCACACTCTATCCTATCAGAGCCCATTGCCTCCTTTTATTGCTTACTAATAATCGGTAGCTTACTGCTCTGACTCAGATAGTAGGTGTCCGTCTTTTCCCCATGTTGAAGAAGAGTGTCACTCTAAGGCCAGAGAGATTAGAGGCAGGCAAATACCCGGAGTTAGCCTTTCAGAGTTATGCCTCCCCACTCTGTCTGTTTGTTTCCATTCCTGATTTTCTGCTAATACAAGAAGACTGGAGCTCTGGCTTCATGAACACTCAAGGGTCACCTGGGATGAGAAGGCGTTGATGAAACATGGCATTTTTGAGTCTTGACATGTGGTGGCATATAGTGCCAATTGTCCACCTGACAGAACCTAGAATCACTTTGGGAGATTGAGCCTCTGGGTCTGCGGGCAGGGGATTATATTAATAGATGTAAGAAGACCCGCCTTAATTGTGGGCGGAGCCATCTTCTCGGTCCCAGACTGTGAGTAGTATAGGGCAGAGAAAGCAATCCCCAGGGGAGCAGGTATTCTTAGCTGTTTTCCAAATGTGATGGAGATGTGACTCGCAGCTTCAAGCTCCTGTTGCTTTGTCGTCACTGTCATGATGTGTCCTGAAATGAGAGTGAAGATAAATCCTTCCTCAGGTTGCTTCGGTCAGGGTATCTCATCACCACAGGAAAAGAAGGTAGGATGCATTCCCACGGTATCTCCAGGAAGAGGGGTGAGTCAGAGACCCACACCAAGGAAACCGATGATGCATTGGCATTTGAATTTCTGTGGCAAGACTCTTCCAAGTGAACTCCAGGGAGTTCCCATGCCAGTCTGCTCTCGTCCTGGAAGCTTGATCTTGGTGATCTCTAAATAAAGTGAGTCTTAGCCTCAAAGTTGGAGGGACGCTGAGATTCTTTTCTTAGAGGTAAGCGTGGGTGGGGGTTGGGATGTGGATGGCAGAGGGCGGCTATGGGTCTCTTGGGCTCTAGCAGTACCTATATACTCAGCCAGAGTGTATGACATTACCATGGTGATTTCTCTAGTGCCCTCCTCACCCACCTATCCGCTGCTTTTTCAACACTTCAGCTACATGTTTAGAGCAGTCATGATGCTATTGTAATGCCATATTAAGGTCTTCATACTCAACCCCCTTTTCATCACATGATATCACCATTTTATTGTGCTGTCAGAGGGTCTGCTTGTCCCCTGCCTCTGTATTGCTGAGGGGGGGGGTCTTTAAATTCTTGGAGCTGTGTGCAGTGCTTCCTTGTCCAAATGTTGCTCAGTTAATTTCTCTGTGACTTCATGGATCTAGAAACTCTTTCGGGGCTCATCCGTCAAGAGCGCTTGCCGCACGTTCAGAGGACCCAGAGTTGGTTCTCAGTGCCCACTGGCCCGCTCTGGCTCACCACTGTCTCTCACTCCGGTTGAAGGTGGCTCAATGTCCTTTTCTGGCCTCTTTGGGCTGCATACACACAGAGCACATGCATATAGACATATAAAATACTCAATACACATAAAATAAGAAAAAAAAACCCTCTTATGAGTACTGACATTTATGCTTTGGATTTCTGCTAAAGAACGCGGGAGCATATGGGCATAGACATATCTGGGCAGTGTAGCCAGCAGGATACCTGGGTTCTCCAGGCAGTTCAGATGGAGTCTGGCTTTAGACAGAAGCATTCAAATGGTTCTCTGGTTCTTGCCACCAGAGCTGGGCCACAGCAGGGAGGATGGACTTCTTTCCTGTGCTTACATTTTAAAGCTGCACACTCTTTTTGGTTGCTGTTTTGAGACAGGGTTTTTCTGTGTAGCCCTGGCTATCCTGGAACTCACTCTGTAGACCAGGCTGGCCTTGAACTCAGAGATCCACCTGCTTCTGCCTCCCTCCCCAGTGCTTGAATTAAAGGCATATGCCACCATTGCCCAGTGCCTTTGTTTGTTTGTTTTTTGCAAGGCAAGATCTGGTTATGTATGTTGTTAGGAAGCTGTCTCATAGAAACAGATAGGAATTGAAGCAAGAAGGGGGAGAAGAGGCGTGCATCCGAGCATCTCCTTCATAGCACATAGAAACACCCCTTTTCCTGGTGTCCAGGCCTCCTTTACTCAGTATGCTGGAAACTGTGACTAATTTTGTTTGACAGTGACAGAAAGTATGCCCTGCCTCAGAGGCCATTTGGTTATTTCCAATACTTTAAAAGTTCCATGAATGGTTTGTAGTATCTGTTCAGCTTGAGAAGAGAAAAGAAAGTAGATTGGAAGTCATTATGGAAAGCCATAATTACCAAGGTCAGTTGAAGGCACAGGAGCCGCACATAAGCAGCTTCAACAGTCTGTTCTGCCGTATGGCAGTAGGGATGTGGGGACCGAGGTACCTGGCTTCTCACCACCAAGTTGTCCCTCTGCACCACAAGACTCCACGCCATCCACACCAGCAACCTTTTGCCTTGGTAAAACGCCGTTAAGTTTCTGTGCTCAGTCTATTACTGAAATACGTAACTGGGGCTGATGACAACATCACATTCCTGCTATGTAATGGAACGGAGAGAACTTCTATGCATATGTATACATTATGTAACCATGAAGTTTAATACTCAGTTTGAAAAGTTTGGAATACGTTTCTGGTACATGAGGGAGAAAATATACTTAGTTACAGAAGATACCGCGAAATCTTCTGTTTGAGGGTTTATGGTGTGACCAGATGATGACTGAATTACCTTCGTGCCCTGTATCTCTTTACCTTTTGTTCTTAAATTTTCATCAGACAGTGAGTGTTTTAATATTATAGTTTTCGTTGTACTCCAGTTATAATCAATCATTCAGAGATTTCTCAAGGGACAATGGCAGTCATGCTTTATTGCCTGGATGTCTTCAAAAATAAAATGTTTCAAAAATACTTAGGCATTTTTTAATTGGCAATCTAAAAATATAAGAATATTCAATATAGTGAGAGTACTTCTTTTTATACTTTTTTGTCTAGAAAATAATATTTTAGTAAAAGCCAGAGCATCTACACACTGTTACTCAGGAATTCCCTGTCTCCAGACATTTCTTAAGGAAATAATAAAGCCTGAATAGGGATTTATTTCAGTAAATGATTATTGCCTTGTTTTTTATCAGTAGCGAACAGCTTGGTTCTGCAAGCAGTAGTGTCTGTTATGTGATTCACTGTTTTTTTTCTTTCCAACATTTCTATTTGTTCTTTGTTAAAATCTCCATTTCCTTCCAGGATTATGGGCAAACATGTATTTGGGGATGTCCACAGGAGAGGAAAATGAAGTCAGTTAGGATAAGAAAGTTTACACAGCAATAGATTTTCCCATGTGAGAAATTATGATGCTATTAAAAAGTAAACTTTGACAATAATGACAACAGCTATGTGAATATTTTATAGAAACATAAAAATTAACAGTGGTGCCCGCTGGCTTGTGCCTCTGGTCTAAGCACTTGAAGGCTAAGGCAGGAGAGTTGCCACAAGCTTAATGCCAGCCTAGGCTGAGAGTGAGATCCTGTTTCCAGAAAAACAAAAAACCAAAACAAAACAAACCAAACCAAACTGAAACAAAAACCACTGTGGTCATGCCCAGGCTATTGTAGGTGATTTCGAGTTTTTTTCTCTATGGCTTTCTATGTGGCTCAAAATATTTTCAGTGAGTATATACTAGTTTTGCAATTATGTGAAAAATTTAAAGGAACATTCTTGAAAAACCTGAGTTATTTAAGAAGTCAGTAATAGAGCAAGTTGACAGGGGAGATGAACTGTAATGGCCCTTCAGTTCTAAGGACCATCTGCCTATTGACCAGCATCCACCAGAAGAACGTAGATCCAATTAGCAAGGGCGGGAAGAGAGAGTGCCTTTGTGAGTTCTCTGTACCTCCGCGCACATTTGCCCCTTAAACTAATAGAGCTGGTGACTGAGTTCAAGCTGTCACCCAGGAAAGCTACACTCTACTCTGCTTCTGTGAAAGCGTCATTCCCGTTTTACAACTGGCAGTGTATCCAAGCCAGCAGCTGGTCACCATGCTATATTACGCAGGATGATGGGCCGAGTCCAGTTTTCAAAGAGTAGGTCCGAATAACCTTCGTACAAAGCATACACCACCCAGGATGGTTACACATGTTCCTGTCTCTGTGTCTGGAATACATACGTGAACTTGACAAAGGCAAACTCCCGAGGGGCCACCTCATATTGGCACTCTTGGAAAACTCAGCTGACATCAGTGTAGACTTTTGAAATAGGAATCGTGGGCTGGTGAGATGGCTCAGTGGGTAAGAGCACCCGACGCTCTTCCAAAGGTCCAGAGTTCAAATCCCAGCAACCACATGGTGGCTCACAACCATCCGTAACAAGATCTGACTCCCTCTTCTGGAGTGTCTGAAGACAGCTACAGTGTACTTACATATAATAAATAAATATTATATAAATAAATAAATCTTTAAAAAAAAAAAAAAAAGAAATAGGAATCGTAATGACTTGAGCGGGTTCTCTCCTGCAAAGAACGCAAGAGCATGGTTTGTAAACTACCAGTGAAAAGTATTTATGGCTCGTTGGTTCTGTCCACATCTCTCATGGGATCCCTTTTCAAGCGCATCATGGTTGATCTAAATAGGACTGGAATTGGACGGCCCTGTGCTCTCTGTTATCGCCATCAAATCAAGCCCGTGTGCAGGTGGCATATTGAGCTAACAAGCTGTGATGCCATTGGCAGGAGCAACACCTCCAGAAGGCAGGGCTGCTAGGGACAGTTCTTTTGGCAGATCTGGTGCTCCTGGTCAGTAGTGGCCCTGGTGTCTGGGGTAACCAGGCCAGGTAAAGCAGCTCGCCCCGCCAGAGGCCTACACAGATAAGGATTTTCCAGTTATGAAGCTTCGCCCTCATAGAGTTAGTCCTACTGCATTTTGTTTGTTTGTTTGTTTTGTTTTTAAAGATTTATTTATTTATTTTATATATAAGTGCACTGTAGCTGTCATCAGACAACCAGAAGAGGGCATCAGATCCCATTGCAGAACGTTGTGAACCACCATGTGGTCGCTGGGATTTGAACTCGGGATCTCTGGAAGAGCAGCCAGTGCTCTTTCCCACTAAACCGTCTCTCCAGCCACCCCCCCCCCCCCGGCCCTGCTCCCAGTTCTACTGTTTTTTTTTTTTTTTAAATACCGTTAAAAACTTGATCAACTTTCTAGAGGATAAACTTTCTGATTTATTTATTTTGGTTCACACGGAGAAATATCCAAGCCTGAGATCACATTGCCTTATTTTCTTGAATGATTTTATTACTGAGTCTCTAGACCCATGCTATCTTTGGGAGGAGGAAGTACATTTGGTACTGTTTTGGTTTTCACGCGACCCCACCGATCAAACCTTTCCTGGCTCTCTGTGTGAGAAGATGCCATGAGTTTTGTTTTTCTGAAACTTGATCAGCAAAGAAGAGCCGGTGGGCATCGTGTGCTTTGAAAGCCTTAGAGACCGAGCTGCATGTATTCTGCAGAGAGTGGGATTCCTATCAAGAGAAACGGAGTGATGGGGAGAAGCAGAGGTGGCTGAGAGGTTAAGAGCTGGTACTGTTCATTTACAGGACTCAGGTTTGGGCCCCAGAACCCACAATCAAACCACTTGTAACACTAGCTCAGCAAAATTGGATACTCTCTTCTAGTCTGCACTGGTGCTTGTGTGCTCGTGCACACACATGCACACACACACACACACACACACACACACACACACACACACACACACAGAGTATGCTGCCAGTATCCATGTGCCCAGCTCATCAGTTCTTCCCATTGGTCTTAGGATTCACCCTGTCTCTCTCTTACTCACTCTTAAACTAGAGTTTTCAGTGTTTTTAGACTTCCTTGGTTTTGCTCCTGTATCAGAAAGCTGCCCAACAGCTGCTCACTCTGAATTAATTTTCCACTGTTTTTGAACTTTTAATTTCAGCATCCCTAAATTGTACCTAGGCTTAAAAATGTGCACCACGATGCTCAGCTCTGTATTTCTTCTTTCCTTCCTTTGTTTGACCCTGGTTTTTCTCCTCATTTGTCTAACTTCATGGGCCATTTTTAGAATTAATCTGGTTAGGACTATTTCTTTTGCATTCAGCACTCCTCCTTGGAGAGTTTCTTGTTCGAATGTCGCAAATATGCAAATTCATTAAAACAAAAACAACCAGACCCAAGCAAAGATGAAATTGTGAATTGGTTTATTAAATTAAATGAGGACAACCAGTGGCCAGTCTGATACTCAGAATGCTTGACTCTGGCCCAAGCAGGTCTAACTAACCAGGATGCAATTTTAAGGACATATTAACATCCCACCTGTCTGTGTGGCCTCTGAGACTATATTGTGATAATGGATTCAGTCCTGGAGAAGTGACTTTAATTGATTCCTGAGATCACAGCTCCTGTGGCCCAGTCACCCCCCATTAGGCCCCGCTTCCCACCAAGGCTGCACTAAGGGCTACGTTTATAACACATTGAAAACACATAGGAGAGGAGCCAGCCTCCTGTGAAGAAATTAGTTTCTTACATGTGGAGAGTATGTAATAACTGTTGATTCAGGCTTTGAACTGTTTTATGTAACTGATAAGTGTTTTAATTGTGGTAAAGTTCACACTTATCATTAACAAGCAAAAGTGGCCACATATGTCAAGTCTCAGGTCAGATAATAGTCATTAAGAAAATTTTTTGTTTATAATCAAGCTAAATCGTTGCATTCAGTACTCATTCCTTATAAAGTAACATAGACCTGCTTTTCTAAACTTTTACCCAGCTTTTCTAAACTGAGTGTATTCCTGGTACCAAGTGCATATTCATTCTATCATTGAAGGAAGTCAGGGTCCCAGTCTGGCGGTGGAAACTGAAGCAGAACGTGTAGAAGAGTACCGACTACTGGCTTGCTTCTTATAGCTTGCTCAGCCTGCTTTCTCATAGCACTCAGGACCAACCAGCCCAGGGATGGCACCAGTCACAGTGAGCTGGCCCCTCCATACCGTTCATCAATCAAGAAAATGAATCACAGGCTTGCCCAGGCTTGTAGCAAATTGACACAATACTAGCCAGCACCAGAGGCCAACCAGCTATTAGTATTTATAATACTTTATGTATCTGGTATTTTAAGTCACTTTTGCCCCTGAGAATGTCTATATAACAAACACTGAGGGTGTTTTGTTTTGTTTGTTTGTTTGTTTGATAAGGTTTAGGTAATACAATAGTTGTTTATGGTTCCTGTAACACATAGACTTGAAACTTCATGGCTTAGCACAAAAGATGATTAATTTTGTTGATGGTGGTTGGGGAGATGAACAGCTCTTGAACATTCTTTTGCAGTTAACTGTCTGTGGGGTCACTTACGTTGGTTTGTTTAGAGATGGGTTGATAGGGCACTGCTTCCACAAACATTTGCCTTCTGCCATCTTCCTAGCAGTTGGCCTCCAGGAGGTCGTCTGAGGACGCTCTTCAGACCATGCCTGAAAGAGATGTGCCTTCTTTCTGCTCACGTCCTGAGCCCCACTGTGTGGTTCAGTCCAATGCCCAAGGGCACAAGGTGAGACCTTTCATAGGAAACACCACAAACAACTTCCCTGTGGAAGGCAGCATAGATGGGGGTGGGTGGGCATCTGACTCCCTTCACTATGGCAGGAGAGTTACTGTGACTATTATATGACTATTATATTTGTATTAAAAAATTATCCTCAGGCCATGGTATTGGAAATGATGTCATTAAAAAAGTGGAAGTGAAAAGTATTAAGACAGAATTGGATACATTTAGAAATACTGCTTTATAAGCAGAGATGTTTGACGGAAGTTGAATCGCACTTTGACAACTAAGTAGATGCTTTGGGTTTCCTGAATTTTTAAAGCATTTGTTTCCCTGATCTCCCTACCCCCAGTGATGCTTTTTTTTCAGTAAAGATCTAAAAATTCCTTTTCTGTAGTTGCCCAAAAAGTCTGCTAGAAGAGATGATCATTTTTCCTAGAACATATATTTACAACACACCATCTCCTTATAATGACTATAATGTGTGTGTGTGTGTGTATGTGTGCATGTGCGCACACACACACACACTTTCTGTGAAGCTAATTTTCATTCCTGTGCTTAAGAATAACCAGGGGGTTGCAAGATGGCTCAATGGGTGAAAGCGCTTGTCTTCATGCCTGACTACCTGAAATCGATCCCTAGAACCCAAGTGGGGGAAGAGCCAACTCCTGCAACTTGTCCTCTTTTACATGAGCGTGCTTGTGTGTGTTCTTGGTTGCACACCCAGTACTTACACTTTATACTTTCACTGTATTTTATAAGCACTTCTGAGCTCTATGGCACTGGACCCCCCCAGTGGCCCCTTGACAACATTAGAATAGGTATTTTAGCCATTTAATTTACATGAGGGATATGAAAGTTTCCTTTATATCACTAGCCTAAATTTCTTTGAGTGGTCACAGTTAAGAGAGAGCTCACATTGTATAATGTTCTTTTCATTATCCACAATGGTGAATGGTACCTGTGATGGTTTATATATGCTTTGCCCAGCGAGTGGCACTATTAGAAGGTATTATTAGAGTACGTATGGCCTTGTTGGAGTAGCTGTGTCATTGTGGGTGTGAGCTTTAAGACCCTCATCCTAGATGCCTGGAAGTCAGTATTCTGCTAGCAGCCTTCAGATGAAGATGTGGAATTCTCTGCTCTACCTGACTGTGTCTGCCTAGATGCTGCCATGCCCCCACCTTGAAGATAATGGACTGAACCTCTGAACCTTCAAGCTCGCCCCGATTAAATGTTGTCCTTTATAAGATCTGCCTTGGTCATGGTATCTGTTCATAGCAATAAAACCCTAACTGAGACCCACCCATCTGGACTCTGGAAAGGATCTTTAGTTTAGGGTTTTCATTTATACCATCTATAAAAATGACCACTGGCATGTGATGTGAGAGTCACCAAGGTGACTGAAGTAATAGATTAGCCTTGCAGTCTGTTTACTTTGCTGTTCCACCCGTGTCTTATATATTAGCTTTTATAGATTTATAGAGTACAGTGAAAACAATGGGCAGATAGTAAGATGCATATATTATCAAACCAGTAGTTACTATCTACTCCTACGTGAGTCCACAGCTTTATTATGCATTTCTAGATGAATGTAGAAAAATATTATTCAAAGATGCCTTTAGTTGTTGACAGGTGGTGTGTGTGTGTGTATGTGTGTGTGTGTGTGTGTGTGTG
>NC_034593.1:115276029-115292494 GCF_900095145.1 Mus pahari | reverse complement strand
AGGAGGAGGAGGAGGAGGAGGAGAAGGAGGAGGAGCAGGAGGAGCAGGAGGAGGAGGAGGCGGTGGCTTAGAAACATGCACAGATTAATGTGCTGTAAGTTGTAACTAATTGTGACAGGTACTGTTCTAAAGAGCTGAAGCTCTTTAGAGCATTTAAAAGTTTATGCTATGGTGTAGGCTGCACGGGTTTGAGGTGTGGGCTCAGGAAGAACCAGGAAAGGTCATTCTTCCTAGAGAACAGCTCATGACAAGGCTGCGTTCTAGGAAGTTTAAGTGTATGCAGTGTAGAGCAAAATGTTCTACGCAACAACAACGGAACAAAGAACCACCCTAAGACACTGGACACCCTAAGACAAGAATAGGAAGTCAGAAGTGGATTGGAACCAAAGTGTAAAGCTCAAAGTGAAGGAAACTTTAAAATGCACAGTTTCTCTTTTCAATTGAGTTGTTTTATTTCCCAGAAATTGAAGATTCTCATCCAGGATATTAAATCATTGTCTCCTTCTATCTGTTTGTGAAGGGAAAATGTCTGATGACCAAGGGAATGGCTCATTTTCTCCGAGCTTGTGAACAGAATTTACAGGGCTGTTTAATTTTTAGTTTTTTAAAGATGAAATCACATTTTTACATTTTACCAATGTCATTTAATAATTATTTACTTTTTTGAAAAATGATTAGAAAATGGTTAGGCTTTCCTGCATTCCTGGGTTCCAGAGTTTTAGAAAAACTGGACTTTCCACTCCCATCACCTTCTGAGAAACTTCATGTGTTTTATATGGCTGTTATTACTGCTTAAAATTTACTCGCTTTGTTGTCTTGCTTTATGGCTGGACCTTTTAAAAATGCATTATAAATAAATCAGATGTTTTAATTCACGCATTTACTATATTTATTTATCGTGTGTAGGGGGCAGAGGTGCGGTATCATTCGTACTGAGGTTCAAGGATAACTTGAAGGAGTAATTTCTCCCTGATAGGTCCAGGGATAGAATTCAGGTGGTCAGGTTGGGTTGCAGGTGCCTGTCTGTACCTGATGAGCCGTTTGTATGACCCCAATACCAGGTTGTAAGCGTATCCCTAAGGCTTCGCTTGGACCTCAGAAGACAGATTTCATACTGATTCCACTCGTTCTCCTCTTAAAGACTCCATGTTTCTAAATGTCCCAGAAGAGCGAGGGACACCTTCTGTTAGACACCCGAAGCGAACTCAGAAGTGTTGCTCACTAATGATTGTGCAGTGATGCTCCCTTGATTAGAATGGGGAGCCAGTGCCATGGGAACCGCAGGCTCTGGGGCTCTGAGGGAGCCTGAGAGGCACCACTGAACCCCTGGGAATTGTCACAGGTGCCATTCTGGCTGTGCTGGAACATTTCCTTAGGGGCTGGTTGCTCTCACAATTCATTTAGCAGTAACAATGGGCACCTGGGCTGGTGGCACAAACCTTCTAGAAAATACACGCTCATGGGAATAAAACGTTGCTTTCACTTAGATTCTTCGAGCATGATTTTATTCACGTATTTATATTTTTTTAAAAGGTGAGTGCAGGTGTTTTGTCTGTACACCATGTATGTGTCTTATGCCTTCAGAGTCCAGAAGAGTCACCAGATCCTCTGGATCTGGAGTTACAGATGTCTGTGAGCCAAGTGGGTGCTTGGAATGGAATTGGGTCCTCTGACTGAGCAGCCAGTGCTTTTAACTGCTGAGCCATCTGCCCAGCCCCTTCAAGCATCATTTAAAAGAGGAAGTAGCAACTTACATAAAGCAGAGTTTTGTGCAGGGTTCTATTAATGCCTCCAAAGGTAATTGTATTACCTGGGTTGCAGCTCATTATTGGTAGTCTCCTTTTAATGGGTTTCACATAACAAAACTTAACAGATTTTGATAAAGTAATAGTGTCATAGAATATTATTTAGAAAAGAACACTGTGATTTTTCACAGCTAGTGAAGACAAAGTCTAGTGATCTGTGGTTGTAGCCCCAGCATCCGCTCTGCAAGTGCCACATTTGGCACACAGAGGCATGAGCACCACACCTTAAGGATGGGTAAGGAAGGTCCAGGGAAGCTGGGTGAGCTACTGAGCCTGCCCTGGTAACTTCCCTCTGTGACTAGGCTGGACTCTGCTTAAACGCCGACTTTGCTCTTTCTGAGCCAGGAGCTCTTCTCCTCGTAATTCCCAAAGCACAACCAACACTCCAGTGACTCCAAACAGCAGCAGCTCATCGTCTCTCCTCCTGTGAGCTCCCCTGGCTTTGCTTTAGGCTGGGCTCAGGGTAGCCTTCTCAGATGTAGATTCTAGGAATCTCACTCATCTGCTCATGAGCAGAAGTCCCAGGAAGCCCATCCCACCCCAAACTCATCTGATGGGAAATGGATCTTCCTTGTTTCATGATCTTACATGATCTGCTGTGGCCCCATAATGACTTTAATTTTTAATATGTTGTGCCACCTCATATTATTCCAAAACTTTAAGATGTCATAAGATAAAACTTTAGACTCAGAGAAGCAAGATGGCTCAGCAAGTAAAGGTACTTCCGGCCACACCTGAATTTGAACCCCCATGATGAAAAGAGAATCAGCTCACACGAGCTGTCCCCTGACCTCTACAAATGTGCTCAGTGAATAGATGGATGGATGGATGGATGGATGAGTAAATAAATAAGTGTAATAGTAATCGTGTATGAAACCATCTTTACACTTTCGATTCCTGAAGTGTGGCTCCGAATTTTAGCTGGTTTTACCATGAAGCGGAAGACAATGCTTTGAAAAGAAGGAATTAAAGCATGAAGATGCTTTGAAACATCTGTCAACGGAGCCTTTGTAACCTAAGGTGTTACTACAATACAAAAAGGTACTTGGACTCTTAGTTGAAAAGAGGACCCGATCGATTCTGAAAAGTAGACGAGCAAGTGATTCAGACATCATCTTCAGTCCCCTGGGCACATTGTTTTGTATTCTAAGATGTCGCCTTTTAAAGGGGTAGGTAAGATTTTAGGGCCTTATATGTTGGTGATGTTGGTGGTGGTGGTTGTTTTTTTTTTTTTTTTTTTTTTTTTTTTTTTTTTTCTTTTTTTTTTTTTTTTTTTTTTTTTTCTTTTTTTTTTTTTTTTTTTTGTCCTCTTGCCTTGTCTGGAGCTGGGGACCAAAACCAAGACCTTGCACTTGATAGAGCAGCGCTCTGCCACTGAGCTAAATCCTCTTACCCTGATGAGCTTCTTAACGCTTACCCTGAGAAACCTGCAACTGACATAAAGGCAAAACGCGGGCTTTTCATGGTCTGTTCTTTTTACCGCGTCGTTTTGATGCACCCACCTCTGCTCAGACCGCATCCTTCACCGTGAATCCTGGGACTTAGAAGATGTTCAGACCAAACCGCAAACACATTCCAGCTTTCCCAGTAGATTTTCAAATTAGAGTTTGTTATCAGTTTACTATCAGAAGGCTTTCTACCAAAACTTTGAAATTCTAATTTCTCTATAAAAATACTGCAACATCAAGCCGGCCTTATGGCTTGAACATGACCATGTGAAGCCGATTCAGATGGACTGTGTACAACCCGATCACCATCACCCACATCCCGTACTTATGTAACCTGCTTGGCTTGGATCAGTGAATTTGAGTGTGAGCCAATGATACAATAATGGTTAGCATGATCCAAGCACCCCTCTGATGCTTAATCATAATCAAAGGTAATTTAGAACGTGCTATCAGGGAGGTTGAATTTGCATCAGTGATAAGGGTGGGGACTCTTAGGTAGATGAATGGAAATAAAAAGAATTGCATTTCAGAATCCCCCCTGCTTCCCCAGTAAGCTCTGACTAACAGCATAGATTGCTTCTCTCTGAATCTTATCATAAAAGCCCATCTTGGCAGTGGACACTTTAGCACAGATTGTGCCTGCTGCTTTTTAACAAATCCTGCCTATCTTCACCAAAACATTAAAACTCAGGCCAACCCAACCTGAGATTTTTGACCTCCCTTACCACCCTTGTAAAGCTATTTTTTTAAAAAAGAGAGGCGGTGTTAATTGTAAGTCCAAATTGCCTTAAGTTACTCTGAATTTAAAAATTTAGACAAATTAAACCAAGCATGGTCACATCTTTTGATCAAGTGTTGGGTTTCCTAGGTCTAAACTTAGGAGTTTTGATGTATAATCTGCTTTTTTTAAAATACGCTTTTATGTGTGTGGATGTTTTCATTGCATGAATGTTGTGTGCGCTGTGTGAGTGCCTGGAGCCTGCAGAAGCCAGGGGAGTGTGTTGGATGCCCTGCAACTGGACTTGCAGGTTGTTGTGAGCCACCATGTGAGTTCTGGGAAGCAAACCCTAGGCCTCTGCTAGAACAAGTGCTCTTCACCACACCGAGCCAGACTTCCAGGCTCTTGATTTGTATTGTGTTTTCTACAAGTTTATCATTATTAAATTTAACCCCAAAATAGTTATTGTCATATTCTAGTTATTGTCTTATTCTAGTTGTTGTCATATGAATTGATTTTTTTAAAAAAAATTTAGTTTTTTTTTTTTTTAATTTTCTAAAATTTCAAGACAGGGTCTCCCTATGCAGGCCAGGTTGACCTTAGATTTCTGGTCCCACTCCCTCGGGCTCCCAATTGTTGTGACAGGAGTGCTGTACCATGCCTGGCAAAATTTTTGTGATTTTTTTTTAAAAATGAAATGAAAAATTTAAGGCTGATTAAAAATTTTCTGTTTTTGAAATAACAGAAATGGAATGGATCAATACTGTAGAAAAGCTACCCAAATTACTTTTTTAATCACAGTAACTGTCAGTGGTCAACTGTGTTGTGAGATAGCAGTCCGTAGATTAGACCACTGGAACACACACACACACACACACACACACACAGAGAGAGAGAGAGAGAGAGAGAAAGAGAACCTTTGGGTGACTTGCAAAGAACAGGCATTTGTTTACCATGACCTTCTCCTCAGGTCTCTCCCCCTATCTCTCAAACATGTCACAGCTGCCAACAAATTTCAAAATGGTCCCTTTTAAAAAAAAAAAGCCATTTTAAGCAAACTTTGTGACAGTCTACATGAGACTTAAGGATTTATAATCATAGATATTATAATGACAGGTAACAAAATTAGCCAGAGTGGAGCTAGATGGAAAGTGAAGTTTCCTTATAAAACAAAGACATATGCTGCTGTTATGATAGCTTCTCTTATCCGAGGCTGTCTGAATGGTGTGGGCGTGGGCAGAGATGAAATGGTGTGGGCGTGGGCAGAGATGAAAACCAGGGTGAGAATATTTCAGTTTATTGAGAATGACATCTGGCCACTAAATATGAGTCTCACTGTGCAAAACAGCAAACACATTATAACATTTAATTGATGTGACACTGTGAGGTGTGTGTGTGTGTGTGTGTGTGTGTGTGTGTGCGCACGTGAACAATAATGTTAAGAAGTATCATGGCCACTCCGGAGGTAACAATGATCTGAGTCTTCACTCAACTGTCCCCAAACCAGCAGGCTGATAGTACCTGGGCGGTTGACGTGTGTTGTGTTTCAGACCCCAGAGTTACAGAGGCAGAATTTGTGTTTATACCTGTGGCTGATCCTATATCCGTTGAAGCTGGAGAAGTACCAGGCAAGAGAGACTGGATTACGCCTCAAATTAAATGTGTAACCTCTAAGATTCACTACGCTATGTAATTTACTTCTATTCATCCCTTGCCAGTAACTAAAGTTTAATTCTGGACAAATTAACTTGATATCATCATTTAGTTGCATATAAAAGAGAGATAGTAGTGTCTATTTCATATTATTGCAAGAAAATAAAATACAATGTATATTAAATACTGAATAATAACCGTGTGCAGTGGTTATTTTAACTATGGTTTCTCTGTGTATGGTGGTGTCCTATAGACTGCATGACAAATGGGTTAGGACATTGCTCCTGGGCTGGAGAGATGGCTCAGAGATTAAGAGCCCTGTCTGCTCTTCCAGAGGTCTTGAGTTCAATTCCCAGCAATCACATGGTGGCTCACAACCTCCTATAATGAGATCTGGTGCCCTCTTGTGGCCTACAGGCATACATGAAGGCAGAACATTGTGTACATGATAAATAAAACTTAAAAAGAAAGAAATTGATCTCAAATATACAGATACATACATTTGGCTTTTAAAACTTGAGAAGACAAGAGTTCTAAGATGACTTAAAGAGTCCAACAGATCAGCTACTGGAGCTGGATTAAACCAGCCACATTCCTTGACAGTTCTTTTGTCCCCGTGTTGCTCATTTAACGTCTTGAGACTTTGTGGCTGCTATATGACACACTAGATGCTTGGGCTTGCTTTAGTACTGCTATAGATTGCTAGATAAGTAATGGTCAGGCACTGTGCACACTATCTGGATGTGTGAGAGCAGGGAGGCAGGGTTGTCTGAGGTTTCAGATCCCTAGACTGGAGACATTTAGAAGTTCAGAAAAATAGTTCAGATGATTATCTTTCTGTCTTAGCCACAGAAACATGCCCAAATAGCCCTAAACAGTTCTAATCAAGAACTTGTTTTCCTACAGGAAGTAATTTTCTTATTTGAAAACCTGTTCAGTGTATAACAAAGCTGGAAATGTGTTAGAGCTCCAGATAAGGGTTGGATGTGATGGGACTCACCAGTAATCACTGCATGCAGGAGGCTGAGGCAGAAGAATTTTGAATTCAGGGCCACCATGGGCTACTTGTGGACTTCAGGAGCATCCTAGCATAGATATTGAGACCTTATCTCAAGAAATAATAATTTAAACATTGTTCAAGAAGACTCTGGTATTGGTTTCTCTGCGGAGCCACCTTTCTGTTTGGTACAGAGGCGCCCTTGGTGACTGATTGAAGACAAAGGACAGCTCCTTACAGGGTAGACAGAGGGGTTTCACTCTCTCTACTCTTCATTTATAACTTCCCTGAAGAAACTGGGAATAGACCTCCCAGGGTCGGGCTCTTCTAGCAAGCAGGAAGCCCTGGCTTCCTTCCCTAGCACCACATGAAGGGGGTGATAGTGTGTGACTGTCATCCCAGCACCAGGGAGGTAGGGGCAGGAGGATTAGAACAACTTCAGGGTCATCCTCAGTCACATAGTAACTTTGGGGTCAACCTGGGATACATTATGACCTGGTCTCAAAAATAAAATAAAATAAAATAAAAATAAATAAAAAACACTGAAATTTGATTCTTCTCTTTTTTGGTAGTAGAGCTCAAAGCACTGACTCTATCTATGATAACCAAGAACTTGATAATTCTTTGTCTGAAAACCTGCCCCAATTTCCAGTTACCTTGAACTTGATTGCATTAAGTTGCTTTTAAAAATAGGAAATCTCCTTGGGCCTTTCTCCCCTCCCTCCGTTGTGTTTCTCATTATTGGTGATGATAAATTTCCTTAGTGAGCACGCAGCCAACACACAGATTAAATATTTAAATTGAGTTGCATATTGAAGTGGATGTAAATTAAGTTAGGCAAATTTCCCCTCCTCTTCTGTGTCTGAAAACCACATCCCACTGAGGAGGCTAGTCGTTTTAAAACTGAAGGCAGAAAGAGAAAAAGAGAGCAGGTTCTTAAAGACTGGGGAGCACTATTTTGCTTAACCATTGGTTTCATAAATAGATAACAACCTTCCTTATCAATACATCTCTGAAACAAAGACTCTTAAGTCATTAGGAAAGAGACATCTCAAGAGAACCAAGCCCACATAATAAGGATTATAAATGTGGTCTCAGATCTAAAGGGAGAGCTCTGGTTACAGATTCAAAATAATTATTTCCAGCGTTAAGAGGACCAGAAGGCATTTGCTGCAGTTAGAAGGAGCCTATAGCTGTTGTAAAGTTAAACCCCACACTGGGTTTCACTTACCCTTCATATTTACATGTTTTGTAAGATGTAGCTGACATAGATATGCAGAGTACACTATATTAAATATAGTGTACAACTTGATAAGCTTTGACATATGCACAGGCCATAAATCCATCACTATATTCAAGATAAGAACCACATTTAGTTACCTTGGGATGGATAGATGTGTTTAATCAGAAGGGAATGTCAAAATTAAATGCCATTTTCTCCCAGCCAAACTCTGTCTTTATTCTGAACTTTAAGATGTAGGGTAGATTTGTATATGTTTATTTGTGCTTATTCAAGAAATATTGTTTTGTTGCCGTAGTTCGGCGTGGGGGAGTTGTTTTGTTTTAAAATTTAGGGTGTGGCTGGGATGCATACTGCAGTGTGACTGCCCTCCAGTGGTGACATTGAAGAACAGCAACTCTGCTGCTTCCCAAAGCTACAGTAGAAAAACAGAAGCACAAGCCACACATTTAATTAGTGTGTGTGTGTGTGTGTGTGTGTGTGTGTGTGTGTGTGTGTGTGTGTGTGTGTGTGTGTGTGTGTGTGATGGAATGGACCGTTAGCTCTTCCGTAAAGGGATCTGCCCTCGCTTGTCTTGGGTTTTCCTAGATGGGAGGAGCATTCTGAGGCTGATGGTGCCTTAATGCACACATTGGTCAGGATTTTCCTCACAGATAACCCACAGGTCTATATCGGTTTTCTTTCTTTCTTTCTTTCTTTCTTTCTTTCTTTCTTTCTTTCTTTCTTTCTTTCTTTCTTTCTTTCTTTCTTTCTTTCTTTCTTATTTATAAATTGAATGGCCAAGAACTTAAAAAGAGAAACTGTGCAGTGAAATTAGACTCAACATCTATACATTTCAGTGAGTTCAATACATTTAGAACAGCCATTCTGAAGCTGTGAACCTTCACACTGGATTTTACACCTTCAGCAGCAATAATTTTATGCACTTATTCAATTTTCTATGAAAAGAGATCGATTTCTCTCTGTTGTTTCTGCAGGATTAATATGTCAAAAATTTATTTTGCTGTCCTTTCTGATTTGTGCCTTTCTCATACAGGATTGACTAAATATTCCGGGAACTCTTACATTATACAAATGGAAATTGTATTGGAGAATTGTACATGAAATTGTACATCAAATGGAATTTTCAGTTTTCTTGGATTCTAATGCAAAGCTATTCTAATGTGAGGCTGGGTGATGAGAGAATTACCGGTGATCAGCATCAGACAGAAGGGCAGGAAGTACCCAGATCTTGAGCTCTGAATGATGGAACATATCTGTTCACAAGTCATTCTGCTAGTCCAGTGTTATCCTCAGTAAAGGAAGGAGAGAACTCTTCAGTGTGATGAGAACCACGCAAAGAGCCCAGGTTAGAATAAGTGAAACAGACACGAGCTCTCAGTTCATTATATTTACCAAGATGCTCAGCTATAGACACACAAACAGAAAGACTTCAAATACCTGGATTGGTCAGGACCAATTTTGAGATAGACATGACAAATTTTAGCACTGAATTTTCTTAAACCTTCCAGCCTACCTCTTTCCTAGTCTGCTCTTCCCTCTGCCCGTAATCTTTACTCTCTGCCTCTGTTTCTGGTGTAAATATGTATGTTATGCTTCTCATCGTCTATGCATGGTTCTACTTCTCTTCTCTTACAGGTTTTGTATGTGCCGGATTATAATATGATGTTCCAGGCAGTGAAAGATGGAAACAGTATTTGAGAGTAGTTAATTCATAAAGAAAAGATGTTCTTTTAGCTCACTCTTCGGGAAGGCTAGGGTCTGCTGGCTCCTGGTGAAATCTGCATGCTCCTACATAAATGGTAGAGAAGTTTCCACATGCTGAGGAGATCATATATGAGTAAGGAAGCTAGAGAGACAGTGAGGAAGTCTAACTCCCTTTGACTCACTAATACAATCTCTTGACATAAAAAGCTTGTTACTGGGAGAAGGGTGTTAACCCCCTTTATGTCCCCATTATCTCCTGAAGTTCCAAGACTCTCCAACACCGTTAGGTTGGTGAGCAATACTCTCCATACATTTTTGTGGATGCCAGAGTACTCAAAACATGCAGAAGTCCAAGTTTTCTCACACCTCGCTTGCCTTAGGTGTACACAAAATGGATTTAACAGAGGCTTTCCTCCTCAGGAGAAGAGCTTGCGTTGGGAAAGGCTCTATTCATTCTCCACCCTGGTATTTTAGGGAGCCCTTCAGTTTCCCATGTGTTCATGTGTAAGACCGGATAGGTATCTCACCAGCTCTGTGCTGTGTCTGAGGACGCTCTCCTTCTCTTCCACTGCCCACTACCCCAATTACCAGGAGCAACTGAGGTCTCAGAACCTATGGCAGACTCATGTCATCTGACTGGAATTCACCTTCCTCAGAGTACTGTGCCAACAGGTTGAGAAAACTGTCTCAACAGTCTACCTTTGCACCTTAAGGGGCTCATCTCAATTATAAAGTTACCAACTATGAAGAGCACTTGGCATAGGACAGGAATTAAATAAATGCCTGTTGAAGCAGCCAGTCTTTCCTGTTTTGTGAAGCAAACTGTGTTGGCATGATCTTATGTGAATATGGCCTTCGCAGGGATTCAGAGGGGCTGAAGACATGGGTCAATAGTCACAGAGCACTGGCAAGCATGTGAGAGGTCCTGGATTCAGATCCCCCAAAAAGCAGTTAAGAAAAATAAAAGAATAGCGATGGCCCCTCAATCTCCAAAGGGCTTCTGATGCCCTTAATTCTTTTGAATTGATTAGATGGATCATCAATTGGTTACTGGAATTAATGAACACCAAGACAACAATAGCTGTTCTCATGTAACCATAGTTGTTATATGAAGTAAACGCAGACAGGGAAAATCTGGGTTTGTCAGGCATCCACGGGACAGGTACCCGACGGTCCTTCTAGCATCCATGGGACGGTATCTCTGCGTCATCACCATCAGATCTCCACATCACTTCTGAAAGTCAAAGCTCTAACCACCATGGTCAGCCGGAGTGGGGTAGAAAAGTAGAGAATGGCATTCATGTGTTGTCTTTAAAGACAACCTCCAAATTTACAAACCCTTAAAAGTTGGTTTTCTGCTCATCTCATGATTTATGTGGTGCTCATCTTTTGATGAGGTTGGGCATGTCAATCTTCAGTGATCCATGTGCAATTATTGTTAAATTTTGATTTTCCAAAGTAGGGAAAGCACTTCTTAGGGGATAAGCCAACAAGTGGAAATGGGTTTCTGGAAAGCCTGGGCATCAATCCACTCAAATTCAGTGTAGGACTCTACTATCTACATGTTTAATTTTGTTTTTGTTTTGATATAATAGCTTGTGCTGTGGATCAAATCAACTTTGTTTACAAAGTCTCGATGAATGATTACTTGGCCTTCTCTAGGCAAACATTATTATTCCTTGTTATTCCACATACAGCTAAGATTCTCAATTATCTATTTTTTGCCCACTTCATTGGACTTTTCTCAAAGTAAGCCTTTCATTTTTCTCTATTGGGACAATATAGCCTATACCATGACTCTTATCTTAATTTTGCCAGGTCATGTGTTTTGACTACAAGTTTTCTCCTAAATTCTGCCCACAGAAGATAGGAGCTTACGTTTCTTTCTAACAGAGCTCTCTCTGCTGAAGCTATGTTAGTAGAACTCATGGAGATTGGTTATGGTCCTTGTTAGGAAACTTGACAATTTAATTTCTGTTTTACCTGGAGTCCTAGCATGGGCAGGTGTGGCTGCTTTGAATTGGCGTGTACAAGTAATAGATTTTTGGTATGTAAATTATGCATGATTTATATGGTTTATTACTATAATGTTTACTATTTTCTTAAACAAAAGGAAAACAAATATGCAGCTGATTAGTGTGAGCGCATGTTTGGAGGTACTTAATTTTCATATAGGCTCACTTCCAGATGTGCCATAGAGATGAAAAGCTTTCCATGTTTTGCTGAGGGAAATTAACTCTGTTGGAGGGAATATTTATTTATTTATTTATTTATTTATTTATTTGAAACAGGGTCTCAAATGTAGTCTGTGTTGACTTTGAGCCTGAGGGCCCTCCCATCCCCCGCTGCTGGTTCTTAAGTGCTGGGATCACAGTACCACACCCAGCTCTGACTGATATTAATTTTATATATAATGAAGAGAAAAATGTAAAAACACATTCAGGAAAAAAAGAATCAAAACAAAACAAAAAACAAACAGAAAACCTCTGCAGACATTTGAACACCATCGATTATTTGACTTTGTATGAAGTTAACTTTGCAATCTTGGTAATTGTTTAAAGGAAAAAAATACTATTGATGTTTTAAGCATATGAATATACACAGGTGTGGATTTGAGCAAAATGATGGCTGAAGCACCATATATCTTGTCAGTCAATAAATGTCCACAAGATGCTGGGCAGGCTCTTTCCAGAATCTACATTTCTATAGTTCCCTATAGAGGGAATTTTATACCAACGAGTGTATTTTTAGAAAAGAAGAGCAAAAATCTAATAACTAAAGGTTCTGTCTTAGAAAGCAAGAAGAAGATCAGTATAAAATTTACAGGAAAAAAAGGAGAAAATAACCAATTTAGAGCAGATAACAATGTAATTGAAAAAATGAAACAGAAAAGAATAGTCAATGAGACAAAAAGCTGGTTATTTGAAAAGATTAATAAAAGTGGTGTGACTCTACCTAAAATAACTAAGAGGAGAAAATGCAAATTGCTAATGTCAGAGATGGGAGAAGAATTATTACCATTGATCTTTTGGGCTTTAGAAGCACCATAAATAAATATGGCACCATAAATTATAGGCAGCATAGAGGAAATGCATCAATTCTTTGTAACCACAGTCTACCAACACCCATAGGAAGAGAAACAGTTAATCAGTAAACATGTGCTTATGAAAGAAGTTGAATCAGTAGTTAATCTCCGAAAAAAGAAAGCATGAAGCCCAGGTGCATCAGACACTTCAGAAGAAATGATGCCAATTGTCTGCATCTCACAACAAACATGTGTAAATGAAAATACCCCAGAGTAAACACTCCTTAGCTTACTCTATGAGGTTAGTGTTGCCCTAATTAAACCAGAAACTTGAGGAGCAGGAAAACCAAAGACAACAGTTCTTGTTTAAATGAATGCAAAAATACTCAGCAAAAATTAGCAAGTGGAATACAAGAATGTATAAAAATAGGGTTTTTTTCACCACTATCAAAATCAATTTATTCTGGGTCAACATTTGAAAGTCTTATAATCTACCATATTAGTAGATTGAAGAGAAATATGCTTTTATGAATAGGTACAAAAATCCTAAATGACAAAATCCATCTCTCTCTCTCTCTCTCTCTCTCTCTCTCTCTCTCTCTCTCTCTCTCTCTCTCTCTCTCTCTTATCTATCTTTATTTTTTGCAGTGAGGAGGATGGGATGGAGGGTTGGTGGAGCACAAGTAGAGCTGGCAGGAAGCTAGTGTTTTAGATGGAGTGAGAGGCAGCAATGGGTGGTGGCTGAGGAGATAAAGAGACAGCATAGATGGAAGGCAGTTTAGTAGCAAAATTTACAGTATTCAGAAAATCATGGACTATGGCTAACCCTGAGGTTTTTGCCTGGGTTCCCATTACTGAGATGTGAAGGCTGAAGGAGAAACATGCACAGGTACCTAAGGTGTGGCGCTGAGGCTGAGAAGAGACGGTTGAACAGAGCTATTCGGCACAGCTATGAGATTTCAAGTTGTGGAAACAGATGCTACAGTTGGAGAGAGCAGGATGTGCAGCATAGAAGAGAGATTCTCCCTGTCCACAGTGGCCAGGCGATATACCTTGTTGAACACTCATGAAACATCCTCCACTCAGGTAAAACCAGGTCCTTCCCTGGGCTGGTGAAGAGAATTTTAGAATGAGTCACAGAGAGGCAAAGTTAGTAAGTTTAGACAGATTCATAAGAAACACATAAGATCTAAATGTATAACAAGTTTGAACACAGAGCCATTGATTTAAAATTAGGAAGAGGTTAAAATTTATGTATGTCTCCTAGAGAGTTTCTGGCCATAAATGACATCGTAAGGTATTTTTATGAGGTATATTGTTTAGCTTTGGGGATGGGAGGAAAGCTAGAAGTGTTAAGCTCAAAACTATACACAGTCAAGCCCAAAGAATGTTCTTTCTTGACATTTGTTTCTAGGATAAGCATGATTTTTTTTTTTTTAGTCATTTCAGTTTTAATAGTTGTGTTGACGTTTCTCTCTCCCTTCCCATGTCCCTTTAATGTTCCCCATCTCTCTAGCCTCATCAGGACATTGCTGCCCATTTGAATTTGGATGAAAAAGAACAAGTTAGCTACAAAGATAAAGTCAGAGCATGGGAGTTTTGAGTAGCAGAGCTAAGCGAGAGAGTTTTCCAAAAGGCAGAATGTCCAACTGTGAACTGGTTTTGAAGTCATGTACTGCAAGGACCGACAGATCGTTACCGTACCCGGTATCTAGTCACTTTGACAAGGCATTTCTAGTTGTCTTGGTCCACATAACTGGGCTTGCTGGTTTTCTAGACCATCCCCTTCCTATTCTCCTTTGTTGGCCATGTCCCTGGGTTTCATGACCTCTTTGTTTCATCTGCTCCTTTAAGGTTTTGTTTTGTTGTCACTGTCTGTGTAGTTATCTCTTCTCTTGACCTGTGATGGAAACATTACATAGGGGAGGGAATAAACTGGGGAGTAGAAAATAGGAGGAAGGAAAAAGTTACCAAAGGATGGTGTTGAGTTTGTAGTATTCTACACATTGCCTTTGGTCCTCATTGGATTTATATGTTTACTTTTATTTCCTTAGAAAATCAGTATGTATGTATCTAGCTATATATGCACATCTATCTATCTATCTATCTATCTATCTATCTATCTATCTATCTATCTATCTATCTATCTATCTATTCATTCATCTACTCATTCATTCACTCACTCATTCATTCATTCATTCATTCATCAATTGTATTTTGAAAACATGGTCTCACTTTGTAGACCAGGCTAGACTGGAACTCTAGATTCCCCTGTGCTTTGATCATAGGTGGGATTCCTCCATGGTGGCTTTTTAAAGACAGGTTCTTGCTCTGCAACCCTAGCTGTTCAGGAGCTCACTGTCCAGAACATAATATTTACTTTTGATGCTGTTTCTGTTACTATTATTGGCCAAGTTGGACACTGAGCATGGTGTAGACATTCAGTCTACCAATGAACTGTATCACAAGCCCCACAATAAATATATTTTTATTGTGTGACCCGTTTCATCCAGTTCTCCTAGATAACACTCCTTGTTTTGTCTACTTCTGAGGTGGTGCAGTCCCAAAGCAGAGCATTTGCTTAATACACAACATTCATGTGGAATGCAAATATTGTGTATTGGCTTAATTCAAGGTGCCTGGGAACTTTCCATCCTTTTTCATTTATTTTATTTTAAAATAATAACAGTCATGGAAGAAAGGGGCTGGCATGAGACAATAAGAGACAGAGGCTTTGATTGATGGTCAGGGACTGAGAGCGATAGGCTTCTTGATACAGAAACATCAACTGGTTTAAAAAAAAGACTGCAGATTTCTTTTAAGTGGAAAATGTATTTGGAAATCAGAGAAATGAATGTGAGTGATGTTTTAATGGCAATTTTTCAAAGTAGTCCAAAAAAAAAACACTCCAGTGTATGTCACTATGAATTTATTTTAAATGATTAAAGTAATTTAGCATCCTGCTTAGCACTAAGCAAAATCAAGTTAAAATATTGCCTTAGGACTTTTGAGGGAGGTAGAACCCCGAAAATGCATCCCTGAGCAACATCGTCTGTGCCACTGATGATGCATCAATTTAAAACGGAGGCTTTTACCGTCAGGATTTTAACAGTCAGCTGTCTAGAGTTGATAGAGTTGTCCACAGCGGACATTTCCATTAGCCAGTTTTCATTGTGAAGCATGAATGTGCATCTAAATGTTTATTAAAGTATAAAATAAGATTTGGATGTTTAAATTTACATTTTTATTATAATAAAACATTTTGGGTTTTAACCAACTAATTTTATTCCTTTTTTCTCCATGTGTCTCATTCTTTTAGTCAGTGTGTTTTAAAGTAGAAATAGTTTCTGGAAACTTAACTAGTTAACCCCGGGAAGAGGTCAGAGGATAAACTTGAAGGTTATTATTCACCAGCCTGGCCCTGGTTTCAATAGTAAGCTAAGAGATATGTTAGTCAGCTTTCTTGTCAATCCCAAGGTAAGGTATGAAAAGGAAAGCTTTATCTGGGCTTGTGATGCTGGAGGGTTCAGTCCACGAAGTTGGCTCTGTTGCTTTAGGTCTATGGTGAGATGACACATCATGATCTACTGCGACAGAAGCAAGCTGTTCACTCTGTGGCTGGGAAGCACAGAAGACAGAGGAGCGAGTGTTGTCCTGATAGCTTCTTCAAGGGCATCCCTCGTGTATCTTGGCTCACTTTTGAATATTCCAGCATCTCTCCATAGCACAAGCTGGAGATCAGGTACTCAACAGATGGACTGCTGGGGCCATTTATGAAACTAACTATGGAGCATACAATGCTTAATTAATGCTGTCTGTGTTAAATGATGGATATAGTCTTTTTAAAGTGGTGTGTGTGTGTGTGTGTGTGT